>NW_015557091.1:270402-271917 GCF_001515605.1 Sinocyclocheilus anshuiensis | reverse complement strand
ATAAATCAGCATATTAGAATGATTTCTGAAGATCATGTGACACTGAAGACTGAAGTAATGATGATGAAAATTCAGCTTTACATCACAGGAATAAATTACATTTTCCAATATATTCAAATAGAAAACAGTTATTTCAAATTGTAATAATATTTCACAATATTACTGTTTTTACTGTATTTTTGATTGAATAAATGCAGCCTTGGTGAGCATTAAAGACTTAAAGTAAGAGTGTTTCGATTCCAGCATTTCCGCACTTTCATTGATCATGATGCTAGAAGGGAGCAGTTACCGTGCCTGTGGCACATTGACGATGCACCAGTGTTTTAGTGTTTAAAGCACTCACATGCAGTGTGTTGAGAAGCGTCTCCAGTGCGCTGGGCTCATCTGATGAGGAAGACCTGCGCTGCAGCTGGAATTTACTGACGGGAATCCAGCGTACGCCTTCCAGCGGTGTGCATGCGCTCGTGTCCTTCATCAGCACCAACACCGCGTTACCATGCTTATCCTTGATGGGCTCAAAATACACCTGCCCGAGATCCACCGTTCCAAGGAGAGCCTGCACAACAAACCAAAAAAGAAACTTTACCTCAGGATACTGTATATGTTACAGGTATAAATAAATCTCAACTTTAAAGGGGTCATTGGATGCCCATTTTATCGTGGGAGGGGCCTGTTTTTGTGACATCACACAGACAAGCATCTGAGATTGGCTCGATTTGAGAAAGGGGAAAATATTTTAGTAGATTAAAAAAAAACGCTGGGTGGATTTTTATCATTATAGGGTGGTTGTGTACACACACTGCCAACACACATTTCAGTTCAAACAACTTGTAAAAGTGCATGTAGCATCCGATTACCCCTTTAACAACGGTTTGATTGCAGTTCTTTACTAAATGATGCAAATCATTAATAATTTTGGTTATTTTGATGCATTTTTACGTCCCCAGTGACTATAGACTTCACCTGTAGCTGTGCAGCTGCCTGCAGCAGTTTGAGGCGCGTCTGAAGCGTGCAGGAACTGGAGGCGTGTGCAGGACTGACGCACTGCTGCATCCAGGTGAGCTCCTCCCACAGATGTGACACCTGTCAACGCAAGTCACCATGGAGACCATGTTTAATATTCAAATGTTGATACTGTATACTGCGGTGCAAATTAGTGAATCAGTTTTGGTGCAATGAACGATTTCATATTTAATTGGATTGTAACATTAATCTCCTTATCTTTAGCAATGTGAACTACATTTACAATGTGTTTATATATTAAATCAAAATGATAGATTAATTATATAAACTGTTATTATATAAATATATTGTTATATATTATATCCATTTATATGTGAGGTCCTTTGAGTGATTTTTACTAAATTATTAAAATACATAAAATATTTCAATTATTTATTTATTTTGTAAATATTTATTTTAATTATTTAAAAAAATTAATAAATATAAAATACATTTTACATACATATGTTTACTATTGGATTTTTAGAGCTGCTTTACAGCAGAATTGAAGTT
>NW_015557091.1:254283-270201 GCF_001515605.1 Sinocyclocheilus anshuiensis | reverse complement strand
CAAAATATTTTTAAACTACACACACACATATATATACACACAGAAAATAATATTATATTAAATTTTTATATTACATTTTTGCATTATTATTTTTATTTATTTATATTTTTTATTTTTTAACAATGTGAAATAAGTTTAATACATTAGTTATACTTAATCAAAACTATACATAAATTATACAAATTGTTATTATATAAAATGTTTAATATTATATATAATTGTAATACATTTTACATACATATGTTTACTATTGGATTTTTAGAGCTGCTTTACAGCAGAATTGAAGTTTGTTTGCATCACTGAATCAATATTTTCTTGTCTATAACTGTAAAGCTGCTTTGAAACAATCCATATTGTATAAAGCGCTATATAATTAAAGCTGACTGATATATAAAATATTATATATTTATATAATTTACATTTTGTTTTTTAAAAACAATTATAATACTAACAATTATATATAATAACAATTACATTTATTTAAACTTAAAAAAAAAAAGCTAAAACTAAACTACAGGCAATACACCTCACCAAACCAGTACTATTACAAAAGCTTTGATTGGTTATATCACAAGAAGGTTCAACAGAGTGATTTGGTTGCGTGCAACACTTTGTTACCTTTGTAAACCAGAGTAAATCCTGCGCGTGACAGCTGTACGAGTCGTCCACCTCAACGATGGGCAGCTGATCCTCTGGAGTCACCAGAACGTTTTCATCTTTATAAAATATACAGGCCAGATAAAGACCTCTACAGAGAGGAAGAGAGAAAGTCATAGATAATGCAAGATATGGTGTGTTGAGAGCGTTCAACACTGGAGCAGGCATTTTCTGATGCTGTTTTCTCTCACCTTTTCAGATTTTTGACAAATTTGCTGGTGGCCTGGAAGAGATGCCTCAGACTTTTAGACACAGAGTGTTTCCTGGTGTTTGACGAGGCTTTGCATTGTTCTAAACACACAGAGAGGTCAGACATGTCAAATACAGCACAGATATTCATGTAGAGGAGTTCAGATGTGCAGTTTTAGCTTTCAGATTAAATGATAACTCACTAATAGTATTTGCTTTTCAATAGTAATAGCTGTTGCTTTTTAACTTTAACTTGAATATTCATAAGGATGCAGATTAGACCCATTAATGAATATGAAGTGCATATAAAACACTAGTGATTGAAATAGAATAAAATGCATAGCTTTTTGACATACTGCCAAAAATGACAATTACTATAATCAAATAATTATTTAAATTAAATGACCAAAAAGACATACTTAATCCAAAAAAATAAAAGTCTTGTTTTTAAGACTTAAGCACTTGTAAAGTATACTTTTGTTGTACAGAATGTAATTTATGCTGATTTTAACAGAAAAAAAGAACATCACCTTATGACAGGATGATTTCCATTACAGCATTCTAATAATACAATTAGATTATTTTTTTCCATACAGTAATGAGAAAAGGAGTTTAAATGTGTTTAACGGTTGTAAAAAATAATAAAATAAAATAAAATAAAAAGTACATGATATTATATTCCATGATAACACTACAGCACTGTTAGTGTAGCATTCAAAAATTCATTTTTGGCAATAAATCTCCAAGTTTTTTTTTTTACAGACCCCAATTCAAGTGACTTTAAATTGGTGCAACTCTTTATGCAGTGTGTGTGAATGAAGGAAGGTAAAGCATCTGCTTGACTCCACATATTTTACATTTTACTTATGTAATAAGTTTTATATTTTACATTTTATATTTTACAGCCAGCAGTGAGAAGACAGTGAAGTATGAAAGCCCGTTTCCACCACTGAATAAATAATAAAAAAGGTGACTTTATCTCACAATTCTGACTTTTTTTTTTCCATTCTTTTTTCTCAGAATTGCGAGCTGTAAACTCACAATTGCGAGTTACGAAGTCAGAATTGCAAGATATAAATTGTGACTATTTCTCAGAATTGCAAGTTTATATCTCGAAATTCTATTTTTTTCTCAAAATTGAGAGTTAATATCTCAATTCTGACTTCATAACACACAATTGTGAGATTTAAAGTCAGAATTGTGAGATATAAACTTGTAAAATTGTAAGAAAATAGTCTTTTTTCTCAAAACTGGACAATTATCTCTTTTTTTTTTTTTATTCAGTGAAGATGATGTCTATGTATCTAAAGGCCCTTTTCTAGTTTAATTGGAGTTTGAAGAGACAGGAATGAGCAGGTGGTGATTTCCTCATAGAGTATGTGATCGCACACACCAGTGTGCTTTACTCCCTACAGTCAAATGTATCCCCTTTAACTCCCAGTAAAATAAACCCTCAGCGCTGATGCCATAAAAACAACAAACAGGACCCCCGGCATCGCACCGCAGACACCCGTGCTCCAGCCCTCTGAATCATTCACTCAGCATTTGTTTTAAAGCGCTGTAATGTTAGTGGTGGCGGTGACTCGCTGTGAATGAGGAGGGTTTCATTCGGGTCCAGTGTGAGTGAGTGAGTGTTTACCGTGGCAGGCGCAGTGACGGTGTGCCCCTTTAATTTGCACCAGGAGCTGCTCCAACGCCTCTTTCAGACCCTGCTGGCGGGGGGGAAGACTGTCCACCTCCCTCCAGCCTGCAGAAACACAGAGAGAGATTAAAAAAACAGTGCATTGTGGGTAAAAAAACAACAGATGCATATGAACAGGTCTGACAAAGGTCTTTCAAAGCTGTGGGAGGTTGGTTGCTAGGGTGTTGTGGGTGGTTGCCAGGGCATTGCTAGGTTGTTGCTATGGTGTTGTGGGTTGTTGCTAGGAAATTTCGTCTTGTTTGCAAGTAATGTAAAAGTTGCCAGCACAATGCTAAGGTGTTGCTATGCAGTTGCTAGGGTGTTGTGGGTGGTTTCCAGGGCATTGTTAGTTGATTGCTCTGGTGTTGTGGGTGGTTGCTAGTTGATTTCTTATGGTAAATGGTGTTTGCCCATATAAAAGTTGCCAGCACAATGCTAAGGTGTTGCTATGCAGTTGCTAGGGTGTTGTGAGTGGTTATCAGGGCACTGCTAGGTGGTTGCTATGGTTTTCTAGGTGGTTGTTAATGTGTTACTAAGGTGCTCTGGGGGGTCGCTAGAATAGAAGGTTCCCAAGGCATTGCTTGGTGGTTGCTATGGTAACTGGTGTTTGTTCATGTAAAAACTGGCACCACAATGCTTAATGCTATGCAGTTGTTAAGGTGTTGTGCGTGGTTTCCAGTGCATTGCTAGGCGGTTGCTATTTTGTTGTGGGTGGTTGCTAGGTGATTTCCTATGGTAAATGGTGTTTACCCATGCAAAATTTGCCAGCATGATGCTAAGGTGTTGCTATCCAGTTACTAGGGTGTTGTGGGTGGTTGCTAAGTGATTTCCTATGGTAACTGTTGTTTGCTCATGTAAAAGTTGCCAGCACAATGCTAAGGTGTTGCTAGGGTGTTTTGGGTGGTCATCAGGGCATTGCTAGGTGTTTGCTATGGTGCTGTGGGCGTTTGCTAGGTGATTTCTTATGGTAACCGGTGTTTGCTCATGTAAAAGTTGCCACAACAATGCTAAAGTGTTGCTAGGGTGTTGTGAGTGGTTGCCAGGGCATTGCTAAGTGGTTGCTATGTGTGGGTGGTTGTTAAAATGTTACTAAGGTGCTCTGGGGGGTTGCTAGAATAGAAGGTTCCCAAGGCATTGCTTGGTGGTTGCTATGGTATTCTTAATGGTGGCTAAGGCATTACTAGGATGTTCTGGGTTGTTGCTAAGTTGTTACTAGGGTGTTCTAGATTGTTGCTTGAAGGAGGTTGCCAGGGCATTGCTTGGTGTTTGCTATGGTGTTATGGGTGTTTACAAAGTCATTACTAGGGTGTTCTGGGCAGTTGCTAGGGTGTTGACAGAGGATGCAAGGGCAATGCTTGTGGCAGTGGTTGCTAAGGCATTACTAGGGGGTTCTAGGATGTAGCTAGAATGTTCAGTGTGGTTGCTAAGGTGTTACTAAGGTGTGGTGTTAGGGTGTTCTGGCTGGTTGTTAGGTTGTTGAAGAAGTTTGCCACGGCATTGCTTTGTAGTTGCTATAGTGTTCAGGGTGGTAAATGTTTACGACCAGACAAAACCTATGTGATTATGTAATGTGTGTACACTAATCTGTCAGTAAATCATTCAGTATTAACCTTCTATCCCTGCATCAGGCGCGCGCACACACACACACACACACGCACGCTCTCTTAGGACAGTAAACAGGATGATGTTCTGACGGTGTACAGAGGATGCAAGGGCAATGCTTGTGGCAGTGGTTGCTAAGGCATTACTAGGGGGTTCTAGGATGTAGCTAGAATGTTCAGTGTGGTTGCTAAGGTGTTACTAAGGTGTGGTGTTAGGGTGTTCTGGCTGGTTGTTAGGTTGTTGAAGAAGTTTGCCACGGCATTGCTTTGTAGTTGCTATAGTGTTCAGGGTGGTAAATGTTTACGACCAGACAAAACCTATGTGATTATGTAATGTGTGTACACTAATCTGTCAGTAAATCATTCAGTATTAACCTTCTATCCCTGCATCAGGCGCGCGCACACACACACACACACACGCTCTCTTAGGACAGTAAACAGGATGATGTTCTGACGGTGTGTTGGTTGCAGGCCAGTTCCTGAGGAAGCAGGGAAAACATGGATACTCTATTCCGGGAATGCCTAACACAGACCCTCTCTTCAGCCCAGCTAACCTCACCAAGAGTGTGTGCGCGTGTGTGTTATGAAAGAGATACAGCGAATGGGAAAAAGGACGCAAACTTGATGTAAATAAGAGAAATTGAGTGAAAATCATTTCTGTGTGTGCGTGTAAAATGGCGTGTGTATGTGAGCGTGAATTGTAGAAGGAGACAACAAGTGTGTGTGTGTTTGTGTGTGTGTGTGTGTGAGAGTTGGTGTATAAGAGCCGTTCTGTCTGCGACTTTACAGCTTCTCAGACATGCAAATATTTCCAGAGGGAGTCGAAATGGAAAACACAAACACACACATTTAAATTAGCATGCTCAATACACACACACACACACACAAACACACACACTTGACGTAAAAGAGCCCTAAAATCTGTGGGAGAAATGGAGGGCTTGTCCTCACAAACATAAAAAATGAGGACACAAGACATAACATACACAAACACGGATACATAATCTCACACACACACACACACACACACACACACACACACACACACACACACACACACACACACACACACACACACACACGTCATGCAACTTCTTAGAAAGCAAACGTGACTAACATCTGTCCTGTTTGTTGTTGTTGAATGTGTGTGTGTGTGTGTGTGTGTGTGTGTGTGTTCTCACTTGAAGGTGTAGCACAAGCAGGTTCAGCTATCTGAGGTGAACTCCATCCCTTCATATTATATGCTGATACCTGGACATAGCAGCATGTGCCCTGAAACGAGAGATGTTGTATTTAACACAACCTTCCACTGGAAAAGATGCGATCCGTTTAATTCATTAAAAACATTAATTTTTTTCAGTAGAGTTCAAATTCATCAGTCTTTTTTCATGTTTATTTAATTATTTGTTTGTTACATTTTTTTTTTCTTTTTTTGTTTGTTGTTTGCTCACTTTTGTTGTTCTTACAAAACCAATAAAAAACAATATTTGTATTGTTTTATTGTGCACCGATGTTGTTATAATTAACTAACAATAAAAATAAAACGATTAAAATTTGTTTTCATCGATTGAAATCAAGCTTAAATAAAATTAAATATAGAAATATGGAAAATATAGAAATGTTGCTTTGGCAACTAAATGAAATAAAATACAACATACACGGTGAATAAAAAAAATTAAAACTAAATGGAAACATTAACAAGAATTCATAAAAATGACAAAAGCTCATAACAAAACTTAAATATGATAAACAGTAATCTTTCTTCAGAAGGTTCTCCACCTCTAACAACGTTTCTTTCCTCCAAAGAAATTTACTGTAATATTAAAATTAATCAATTAATATTAAAATTACTTATAATATTAAAATTAATCAAAGATATTTTATAGCTTAAAGGGACAGTTCACCCAAAATGTAAATTCAGAAATAATTTACTTGCATGACTTTTCCAGGTCTCCAACATTTTTTTTTTTTTAGTTGTTTTAGATTATTTTAATGCTTGTTTTGTCTTAATTTAAATAGTTTTTTAGAGTTATCTTGCTGAGGCTTCCTAGTAGTTGAGATCCGCTGCTTTCATAAAATGCTTGTTCTTTCATTCATAAAACTAAAAATACGTTTCTGGGTTAATGTGTTCCACAAAGATGGAGCAGGTCACAAATAACTTTAATGTCAGCTCCGTTTCTCACACAAAGCTATCATATGGCTTCAGAAAATCTGAAATATAGTGCACAAGCTGTATGTTGTGAAGCTTTCCGGTGCTTTTTGGAGCTTGACAGCTGTGGTAATATTGTTTGCAGTACGGTTTACTCCACATACTAACCGCTGGAAGTCCAGTGATGTCATACTGGAGCTGAGTCACGTCTTCAATGACCGTCTCACCCAGTAATGGAGTAAATGAAGGAACGCTGCTCCAGCTCACTGAGACACACATAAGCAAGCAGTCATTCAGCAGATGCACAGACCGAGCTGCACTGACTAGTCAACTAGTTCTACCACCATGCCATACTGTGTCGACTAGTCACATATCATGCGGTTTCAACTGTGCTTGTTTTATATGGTGAAACAAACTGTGTCCTGGTCTATTTGTGTGCTGTATAATGTGATGGCAAAATGTGAAAATGAAGAGATACGGGGTAGTTTTTTGTTCACAAAGTCTGATCAGCAAACTTCTAAGATGGTCTAAGTTTGTTTGCACCACTCAGGGACCCATTAAACAACCCTAATGTCTGACAGATACTACAACCAAGGGTAATATGTTTTTTTTTTTTTTTTTGCTGTTTATAACAGCATCAGGGTTATTTATCAGCAAATAATTAACTTAATTAATTAATTAACTAAAAGTAAAGCTATTAAACATTTTTTGTAATTTGCAATACAGCTGGAATAAAACAAAATATAACTATTAGACTTAAACTAAATGAAAATTTAAATTTTTACCTTTGCAACTAATTTAAATAAGTAAATTACTAGCTGCAAATAAATGAAAACTAAAACAAAAAAAGTGTAATATTTAAAAAAATAAAAAATAAAAATGACAAAAGCGCATAACAAAATTACTAAAAATTAAACTAATTAAAATAAAACTGAAAATATCTAAAATAAAAGGCAATTAAAAATATTAAAAAACTACAATACTGTATACTTATTTTACTTACAACTACTTATTTTTACTACTTTAAAACTGAAAACATATAAAAATAAAAGGCAATTAAAATATTGATAAAACTTCAATACCATACAACTAGTTTACTTACTACTACTTATTTTTACTAAAGTAAAACTGAAAATATATGAAAATAAAAAAGGCAATTAAAAATATTAATAAAAACTACAAATATATAATAGTGTGAATTTGGCAATGGAGCTACGTGATATATGTGAAACGTGTGTGTTCATGTGTTTTAGTGGTTGAATCTAAATCTTAAAACAGGGGTCAGGGGTCACTCACCGCGGTATTTGGTAATAACAGCAGAATTGTGACAAAGAGGCTCTTGGAAGTAAACTCTGAGACTGGTGCTACTGCTGACGGACAGATGAACGACACTGGGAGGCTCAGGAGGACCTGGAATCAACACAAAGACACTCAGTGCCACACATGGCTGCTATATCCTCAGGTGTGTGTGTGTGTGTGTTACTTACTGGCGTGTGTGTATCCAGTCTGCATGCGCATGTAGAGGCGGAGCTTCCATTCCCAGGTTTTCAGCTGTCTCTCTCTGTTTGACCCCTCCCCCTCCCCAGGCTCCTCCCCCGTCACCTGGGCAACCAGCTCTGCTATGCGATGCTCCGCCTCTTGCACCAGGGAGGCCAGGTGAGCGGCTCTGCCTTCAAAACTTAGAACTAGAGGATACAAAAAACACATTAAACAAACGCCTGCAAACATCTTGTCAAATAATGAAAAATAAACCAGAGTTTTGATTCTTCAAACTTTTTAACCCAGGAACAGTTTTAAGTACGTTTTAACCATTTCATTTCCTATTTGGAAAGTAATGACAAGAAAGGAAAAGATGTCTTGTTTTGTTTTTTCTCATTTTGTTTGAAAACAAAAATTGGGCTCGATTTCTCTTTTTTATTATGTACAATAATACTTATGTCTTCGATATTTTATTCGCACATGTGAGCCACACTAAAACCCCTTTCATTTGATTAGTCAAACCAATTCCATTGAAAATTTCACTTTATTTCCTATACTTGTGTACAGTTAAATATCAGTAAAAATGAATTAATAGATTTTAAATGTGCACTGAATGAGTTATGAATGAGCCATGTTCGCCAATGTAAAATATATAATAAGCAAATTAATTCAAATTATCTTTGATAGTTATATTACTTTGTTACAAATAATGGTTGAATATCAAGAAATGCTTTCATCATATTTCACCCAAAATTCTCCCTAAAAATTGTATTACTGCAATGTAAAAAAATAATAACCTTATTCTTTTTACTTGAATATGGTAATAGCAATTACATGTTTTTAAAATCAGCATAAATTAAGTTGAAAACAGCAAATACTACTAAGATCATTTACAATGTGATTATTTACAATAAAAATAATAATTTGGAATTTAATTTCATATTACAGAAATAACAATGAGAAATGCTCCTAAAATTATGCTTCATGTTCTTTATGCAAAATATAATATAGAATAATATATTTTAATACAATACAATATAATAATATATGTCAAATTAAATAATAAAATAGAATGTGCATTTTATATATTTTTATATATTAAATGTAATATTTTATTGTATTTTTTTATTTTAATATGAAATATGACCTGGACATTCCCAAACATACTACAGTGAAAATAATGATAACTATATAAAGTGGCGTTAAAACTGACATTTCGTTTTGATCATTGGTGTTGCATACCATATCACATTGCTGCTGCCGCCGTTTGACTGAAGCAATAAGCCACTACAGCTTTATTGTAATGTATAGCATGTGGCAAACATCTGTAGATGTATGGTTTATGATTCATAAAGTGGGGCTCGTGCTGCATGCGTTTGATCACAGGGAGTGTGTACTCACAGTGGGGACTCTCTTTGGCCCCGGCTCTCAGCAGAAGTTTGGCCATGGGGACGTTGTTGGTCATGATGGCGATGTCGAGCGGCAGCAGTCCTTCACTGTTGGGGGTGTTTAAGTCCAGCTCCTCCAGACTGAAGGTGTTCAACAGAGACTCCACGACGTCCAGCTCCTGATGCTCCACGGCTTCAAACAGAGCTTCGTTTCCCTGGAACTAGACATGCATGCATAGATATATCTCACACACATAGAAAAATGCATGCTGTAAAACTGCAAACACAGACATGCATGAAATATACCAATGCCATTTTTGACTGCATGTGATTTTTGAGTTGCAATATGGTTCTTTGAAGGTTAAAGCATCATCAGTTGTGATTGGTTGCCTTATATGTCAGTCATATGTAAGTGGGCGGTTCTTAGCCAGAAAAAGCTGCAAAGTCAAAATTCAATAGTCATGCAAGACTAATTTGGTTTCTATTATTGCATACTTGTTGAAGTGTTTGCATCTCACCATGGTGGTTTTGTGCGAATGGTCCTTGTCCAACTGGCCCGGGAGAGCCGTATCATCCAGAACAAGGTTCGTCGTGCGGAACTTTCCAGACAGGTTTCTGTAGAGACGTCGCGCGGCGTTCGGCGGAGACGAACATGACGTGCTGGTGTATTTGCGTGGAATCAGAGGATGGGGTTCTGGAATCTGTTGAGTCATTTTGGATTCTGCCCTGAAAAAGAAATTACACCAGAAATGAGAATTTATGAGGAATAAAGAGAGATGCTGTCAGCACTGTCCTCAGGACAAAATAATAATAATAATAATAATAATAATAAAAGTGTTAATTGTTTTCTTTGAAGGTTTATATTCAGTGTGCAAAAATTTGTGGACTTAAATACATCTATGTAAAAATAGCCTTTTTATACAAGAAATCCTCCACCAAAACATATTCAACATGTATTTTCTGTCTTGTTTCCATTAAATATTTCAATAACACTTAATATAATAAGGTTCCATTTTTTATATATATAAAAAGACATTTATTAATCTTAGTTAGTTAATTTCAACATTTACTAATATAATACTAAAATTTAAAGCTGTACCTGTTAATATTTAACGCACCTGAGCTGACAATGAACAGATGTAATTTATTAATTAATGTTAACAAAGATACAGTTAATTAATTGTTTGCGAAGAAAAATACAGTAAAATTAATTGCTCATCATTAGTTAATTTTAGTTAATGTATTAACTAACGTTAACTAATGGGTCCTATATAAAATAATACATTTAAATAAATTGACAAAATAAAAATACTTCACTTGAGATGCAAAATTATGCTTGACTTTTCAGAGAATAAAACTTGAATTAAGTTTATTTTCCTAAATTTGGTCCCTTACAACCTTTCTTGCAAGTTTTTCTTGTTCTAAAACATAAAAAAATTGTGAGGTTTATTCTTAAAAATTTTTTTTAAAAAGAGTAAGATTGGAAGGGACTAAAAGTACAATTTTAAGAATCAACAACTAAAAACCTATATTGATTGACCACTAATATTGTATACATGTATACATGTATACATGGATATGAAGATTCATTCAGAGGGACTTCAGATTTGGAAAAAGAACAAAGCGCTCCAAGACCTACAACTGTCACAAATGCTCTCGTATTAGGACGGAGCGTTGTCCACGTTGGATACATGCGGCCAGAAACAGGCGAACACCTCCGAGTGCTCTGATAATAACGCGGTTATTTTAACGGGCAGGTATGTGCTGTGTGCAGATAAAAGTGGGTATATTTGTGGCAGGCCGGATCAGTTTCAAAGGCGGCTGATCTCCGGGCTTAAAGTTTCTCCTCTTGTGCCGAACACACGGGCTGCCGAGCGAACGGCGCGTGCACTCACATGAAAGACTAGCAGATGAAAGAATGAGGGATAAAGAGAGAAAGACAAAAGAAACAGGGACACCACATGTTAACACAGCCGTCTCAGCACCCCATCAGACGAATAGTGATAGAAGAGAACAGACACACACACACACACAACATAGTTTCCCACCACACAACTACTGTGAGGTCCAAACGTCTGAGACCACACGGAAAACCCGGGATTCCAAATCTGATTTAAATCTGGAAGATTTCGAACTTTGAAACATTTACAAACAAAGAAACATAGTAGCACTTCTGTACGTTGATCATGTGACTCTTTGTACAGAATCTCAAATCACCCTGGAGAACATATTTGTAATTCAAAATGCTATTCATTTGAAAAATGCTTGGATTGCACTGTGCACAGCAACACACACTTATTTACATTGTGTGCACAAACACACAGTCAAGTTTGGGGCAAAAGTGCTCAAATATCCGGGATTGTGTCTGGCATCACATCAAAAGGCGAAGCAAAATTTAGCCCGCAAATACGAGCACATTTAACATGTCCAATAAGTCAAGGCTAAATGAGAATAGGCCATAGTATGGAAAATTGGGTGAGTAATGCCTCCGTCTAAGAATAATAGCCATTGAGAACAGTAGGCGCATATAAACACATGCAATCCTGCACACATGTGCATGTGTTGAGCTTTCTGATGGTAAGAGATTACTCTTTACCGTTTCCCCGAACACGTGTTCACATTTACCTCCGAGATCAAACTCAGCCCAATACCGCCGCTAATGTGGCCGCTAAATTACCCGCTTTGTTTCATGTGAGACAATGATAAAAGCTGGAGAGTATATTTGTACCTCGGTTTTTAGATCTGATGTTGCTATACAGAAAATAAATGACAACGAGAACATTCCTGGGCTTATTCCGCACAATTCATCAATGCATGTTATTCCATCATATTAAAAAAAAAAAATCTTTTTAAGTGCCCCTATTATGCCATTTCCAATATTGCCTTTCATGCCGTGTGTAATGTAGCTGTATGTGAATGTAAATGATCTGCAAAGTTGTAAAGTGCACGATAAATAGTTATTAGCTATGTTTCCATCCACCTATTTTTATGCGCATTTTGGATTATCGCATAAAAAAACGCTGGATAGAAACGCCAAGATGCACATAAATTCTAAAAATGCGCACAACTGAGTAGGATAAACTTGTAATCCGATAAGAAAAAATGTGCATAAACTACGATGGAAACACATAGACTAACCAGTCTTCTAGTTTTCTTAGAGATATTTAGTGCCAGTTTATCAGGAAGTGATGATTGTGTTCTCTTTGGCTCGTTGGATGGAAACTGTGCTTTATTTGCAAATGTTTTATGTGATATTCCAGTTTTGTGCATCAGTTAAATTAAATAAAAAAAGTAAAATTTGCATCTTTGGATGGAAACATAGCTATTGTTTCCCAAAATAAAGAATTGACTCTGTACAGCCATAATTCGAATCCCAATTCCATGACGGCTACACGTCACGGGGTAACACATTTGCATAATTCCAGCCTATGTTCTACGCTGGCCGGCCACGAACAACTTGACCCCACCCACAAACACGCCATTTTACTGATGACTGCTTCTCTAATCTCAGGGACTTCAACGCGTGATTCACAAAACGCTTGCTGTTGAAAGATGGATCAGTACCCAGTTTATTTGGACCAGCTGGCTTCACTGAATCACAACCTGTAAGTATGATAAATAATAAATGTTTATATTTTCTATCGAGCGTTCAAAATACGGAACTATGGCAATGGGCGTATTGTTTCCTGACACGTAGACCAATCACAACAGACTGGGCCATCTGACCAATCAGAGCAGAGTAGGCTCAGGGAAAGGAGGGGTTTAGAGAGACTGAATCTTAGAACTGCTTCGAACGAATCGTTTGAGAATCACTGATGGCTCAAAACCCAGTTTATTTGGACCAGCTGGCTCCCAAACTGAAAGTATGATAAATAATAAATGTTTATATTTTCTATCGAGCGTTCAAAATACGGAACTATGGCAATGGGCGTATTGTTTCCTGACACGTAGACCAATCACAACAGACTGGGCCATCTGACCAATCAGAGCAGAGTAGGCTCAGGGAAAGGAGGGGTTTAGAGAGACTGAATCTTAGAACTGCTTCGAACGAATCGTTTGAGAATCACTGGAAAATGAGGTGATATTAAATGCTTATTTTGAAAAAACGAAAGCGTTTTTTGACGATGCATGCATGTTATTCTATTGCAGGAGACTCCCAAAACAATATTAGGAACCTTTTACATAACACTGACAGCAAGAACAAAGATAAACAGTGCATTTAACCTTTAATATTGTACAGTTGTTCATTTGATTTTTTATTATTTGCTGTGTATAATGGGATGTACAATCTTTGCCTTTTTTCAAATTTGAATATACTTTCCATCAAAGTTGGGTTTAGGCTTTATTACATTTTTTATTTTTTTTATTTTACTGCTTTTGATTTTAATAATTTATTAGTAAATGTTAAACTTAATCTTAACTAAGATTAATATACGTATCATTCATGTTAACTAATGTAGTCAACTAATGTCAACAAATGGAACTTTACTGAAAATGGTTACCAATTATTTAATTTATTTATTTTATTGAAATTTTATTGAAATTAAATGGAAAAAAGGTTTTATTTACTGTTAGTTTCAACTTTCATTGAACAAGTTTAAAAATGTTGTCTCTTTTCACAACAACTAAACGTATGACTATAGATTATGCATATTTAAACAAGAAAAAAATATAACAAAAAATGAAACAAGTAAAGTTATTTAAGAATTCAGAATTTAGAAATCTGGGAAAAAACCTTCAGAATCTAAATGTAGAATTTAGAGAACAGAAAAATTGATTTTCACCATATATTCCACAATAAAATATTACAAAAACCAGGTGAATTATATTTGAACAAACCCTTCTCTAATAACCTTCAGAAGGAATAAAACTGGAAAGTTTGGATTTCCGGTGCTACTGAATTTCTCATTTTGAGCAAACGGCCTTTAAATATATGTATTGTAATTAAAATCTCTTTTGACAACAGCAAAACATATCACTTCAGATTGTGCATCTTTAAACAAGAAACAAATAGAAAAAAATTAAACGTTACCAGTAAAGTTATTTAGCACTTAATTTAGAATTCAGAATTTAAAATCTGGAAATTGTAGAATCTAAATGTAGAAATTAGAGAGAAGCTTTTCGATATTATGTTGCATTCATAAAATTATCACATTGTTATTCAGTTCAGTTGCATTGCATTAAATTAATATCGTCTTTCAGAATATTAAAGAACTAAGAAAGAACATCGTAGACGGAGATGTTTTTACCTACACTACTTAGTCAAATTTTGAGCTTCCTTAACTATACCCACGAGTTTGTGAATGATTTTACTCATTAGGTTAATTCTGACATGGAACCAAGTAAATAAAGTATAAATTTAGAGATACATGTTTGATTCTAAACAACCGCAAGCGTAGATTTTATGTCGACACACGACTGCAAGAGACACAATGATAAGAATGCACGGATGTGTGAGGGAAACAGTGATTCTGCCAAACAAAACTCTGGTGACATTTGGAATGTTTTACGAGAAATGTGCAAAGAGTGGACGGGACGACGTCTCTCTTTCTTTTAGAGTAGCTGGCTATAACAGACGGAAAGGGGGCAGAGGAACTCCTCTCCGAGGGTTATATGTGGCTGCAAGAAGGAGAGTCTGAAATTTGATTCTTGGCACCAGACAGACTGCAGTCCGACCAGCCAAAATTTTTGAGGGGGAGTGTGTGTGACAGAAAGCAACAGGAGGGGGGCAGTGAGGACAGTATTACCGATTAGTGAGTGTGTGTGTGTTACTAGGGTCAACAGAACCTCTCTCTCTCTTGTGTACTTCAGGCCTAGTGGAGCCAGTCTAACCCTTCGACCTCTCATACACACAATGGGGAATCAAAGCTAATCAGATGATTCCCTCGCCGTTTGAAAGACACGCCGACAGGTTTGCATGTCACCACAGAGATCTTCAGCATGCAAACGCACTTCAGAATCAGAATCTCACAAGAACGGGTCACATTTCAGCTCAAAATCAACAGACAAGAAATAAGATATTATAGTTGCCATAATCAAAGCATATTTTTAAGAATGTCCCATTATTTTAATGACAATTAAGCAAATTTTTCAACAAAAATTCTCATTACTATAATGCATCTGGGCGTTTTACTTTTCAGTTTTTTCTCAGTAGTGATTATCATAAACTACAGGTGAATAGGATTTGAACTAATAGATCTCATCACACTTTCCCCAGCTGATTAATCACAGTACATTAAGACAACTGCTTTGTATGACAAGTTTTCTGAAATGCTGTTTGAATATGCAAATGAGGTATTATCTAATTAAATTTGCATACATTTCTAGAACAAAAATCTGAACAGTTGATGCAGCCAGGCTTAAAATTGTTTAATTTTGTTGACATACTAGGATATTTTTTATGTCTCTTTTTATTACTGTCAAAATACTGTCAACAGATTTTCACCATATATTTAGGAATAAAAACCCGCAAAATTGACCTCAAAATTGACCAGTGCATGAATTTTGCCTGCAGTTTCTTCCTTTAAAATGCTTTAAATCATTAAAAATATTTTACAATTTAAATAATATATTGTATACATATAAAAATTATATATACAGGTGCATCTCAATAAATTAGAATGTCATGGAAAAGTTCATTTATTTCAGTAATTAAACTCAAATTGTGAAACTCGTGTATTAAATAAATTCAATGCACACAGACTGAAGTAGTTTAAGTCTTTGGTTCTTTTAATTGTGATGATTTTGGCTCACATTTAACAAAAACCCACCAAT
>NW_015557091.1:253097-254155 GCF_001515605.1 Sinocyclocheilus anshuiensis | reverse complement strand
TATTTAATACACGAGTTTCACAATTTGAGTTGAATTACTGAAATAAATGAACTTTTCCATGACATTCTAATTTATTGAGATGCACCTGTATACATATATATATATATTCACATTACAGCAATAAAGACACTTTTCTGCATTACAACAATATAAATAAATAAAAGAATGCAGGGGCGGTTTCTCCATTAGGGCGATTGGGCGATGCACCTCCAAAGCGCGAAAGGTGAAAGGAGATTTTTTTTCTTTCACATTCAACCACAGTGTGACGCTAGCTTTCACTGTTTGTTCTGCCTCTAAATAGTCCAATCAGCGTCGAGTCACGTTTTGTGTAGTACCGCCCCTTTTTGGGCGATTTCTGTCAGACTGAGAATCGCCCCGAGTGCTCTCATAGACTTCCATGCAAAGATAATTTTTTTCGAACTGCAGGCACTGCAATGCAATCTCTATGAGTTCCGGGAGGGCTAGCACTAACGTGCTTTCGTCATCATGCGTAACCTTAACTTGTGCAAGGATTGGTGGGAACAGTGACATCCAATAATATTTAAAAACTATTTTGAATTTTAACAACAAGAAAAAATTTTTTAAACTACTTTAAAATCTTTATCAAATATGAAAAAAGAAAAAAAAACAGAGAGAGATGGGGACAGCTACGCCAACTCAAATTCAGTTGTTAACGTGCTTTCATCATCATGCATACCCTTAACTTGTGCAAGGATTGGTGGGAACAGTGACATCCAATAATATTTAAAAACTATTTTGAATTTTAACAACAAGAAAAAATTTTTTAAACTACTTTAAAATCTTTATCAAATATGAAAAAAGAAAAAATTTTCGAGGACATGGTATGAGCGGAAAAAATGGCTAGCGGGCTGCGAAGTAGCTAACGCTTTTATTATGCTACCCCTGCATTTTGCTCCATCCTGAGAGCGTGACGGACATCGCATGGACAACTACAGGTGTAATGTAATACAAGTGAGCAATGTGATGTAAGTAAGCAGTGTAATGTAAGGGAGCAATGTAATATAAGTGAGTAATGTGATATAAGTGAGCAGTGTAAT
>NW_015557091.1:248663-252777 GCF_001515605.1 Sinocyclocheilus anshuiensis | reverse complement strand
TGCGTGTTTCTGTGGCGGGCGTATGCGTTCTAATCCACTCAGATTAAGAGATTAAGCGCGGGAGTATTTCTGTGCATGCGGCGGTATGCGCGTGTGTTGACGCAGTAGTAGTCACTCCCCTGTGAGAGTGTTTGCTGTGTGGAGTTCAACTGCCCGCCACCTGTTCGCCCCCCACCCCAGGGGGCAAATCTCTCTAATTCTGATGAGCAGAGACAGAAGACCGTCGCCATGGGGATGTTCTGCAAGGGGACGAGACGCGCATGTGAGCGCGGGATCAATCAATGTATGAATGCGTGTGCGCCGATGTGTCTTTGTGCATCGGCCCCGTACGTGTGTGTGTGACGTTAGGCCTGTCTAAGAGGCTCTGGCGACAGACAGCTCGGCGTGCAGGAGGTGACAGGGAGTCTGCTTGAGTCTCTGTGCAGTCCCGAAAACAGGGGGGCCCAGCCCGCATCATGCCCAGCCAGGGTGGCTACATCCTGGGGACACGTTGCCCCGAGACTCCCCGGAGTTATATGTGTCTCTGGAGCCCGGCTCCCAATCTGCCATATGCCACGACCCAGATGCGGCCGCCGATACAAACCTCTTCTTATGCACAAACAAAAGCACATAAACTCGTAGTTCAACACCATAAAAGTACATACTAGCAGGTTTACAATGGGCTGATTTAAATACCTTTTAACTGAAAATCCTTTACTTAAAGGGATAGTTCAGCCAAAAATGAAAATTTTGTCATCATTTACCCACCCTCAAGTTGTTCCAAACCAGTTTCTTTCTTCTGTTGAACGTAAAGGAAGATATTCTGAAGAATGCTGGGAAACAAATAGTTGCCGGTAGCCAATGTGTTCCATAGTATGAAAAAAAAATGCTATGGAAGTCAATGGGTACCATCAACCAAAATACATTAAAATGTCTTGTTTTACATTCAACAGAAGAAAGAAACTCATACAAATTATGACATTTTTAATTTTTAGGTGAATTATCCCTTTAATTTGGTTTTCCCAGTCGAAAACGACCGGCCTTTTAAAAATTGCTTGTATTTCGCTTATTTATATAATCTCTTATTATGCTGTATTACCACCAAATCTTGGATTCGATCTTCCAATTAGCACAGGTTTTGTATTTCTTTTTGGAATTGATTGGTCGTAGGCCTCATTTTGGAGTGAAAAAAGCATTATTTATGGATAATTTTGGATATGTCCATTCAAAAACAGAGGTTCATGAGCTCAGATCAGTGAGGTCTATGATCAACCAGTTCCAAAAAGAAATACAAAATCTGTGCTAACCGACAGAAAACAAGTTGACAAAGAGATTGAATCCAATATTTGGTAATAATAAAGCGTAATGATACATTTATAAGCAATTTTTTGCTGGGAAGACCACAAGTGTAACAAAGTGGGGAAAAATCCTAAAAAAGTACAAAAATTATCCAGTTTTTGGGGAAAGCTGTTATACCATATGTGTGCGAAGTCAGTAAGTTTTAGTCCAATGTGATAACATTAACTAGCAATTTCTGCACATATGAACATATTTCATTCAACAAAAAAATGTGCAGTATAGATATATATATATAAATTATCAAAAATAAACTATTAAATAAAATCATATGGGCCTATTTAATTATATGTTTGCCATTATATCTATATTATTGACTAGCTTTTTATATAATGTTGGACACAAAGTATGGCCAACTTTATTTGCATACATACAGTATACTCATATAAAGAGATATATACTATATATCAAATCTGATTGATTGCTTGTATCATCGCAAAATGTAACTATATTATCATCCAGCTCTAAACTGCTAAATGCGACATCATGATTTTGTGTAAAGCTGCTGTGAAACAATGCATATTGTGAAAAGCACCATTAAAAATTGATGTGTCCAAATGAGTAATTGTGGTCAAACTTTGGTAATTTTTCTTAAACAGTAAAAAAAGGCAGAGAGATTCATGTGCCTTTAAAACAAAGTGCATGTTGATGATCTCAGAAAAAGCACCTAAGAAAAGCATGTTGGAAGTGAGTCAGATTTGTGAGTTTTGGACATGCATCAGCCGTGACAGACGGAGAGGGTGGAGAGCAGAGAGACAGTCAGAGCTGGAGTCATGATGTCTGTAGAGATGAGCAGAGGAAAAACTTTGGGTAACTAGCAGCATTCAGAACCAGCATGGCTTCTCTGGCATCTTTTGAGTCCAAATGGCTGGTCAACCTCTCGCAAACTAATTTTAGCTGTTTAAAATGACATTATTGAAAACATAGACTGATGCAAATGTTGTGGTACCAGTCCACGCTGAGAGAGCGCCTCCTGTAGGCCGGAGGTCTGGACGACTGGCTCCTGTCCTCCTTGCAGTGTTTGTCCTTCAACGAGCGTCTCTGGGTGAACTTCACAATCCCAGACTCAGTCCTAAGAAACACAAACAGACAGAAATAGCATGATTACTCTAATACATACACGGATTTACTCAATGTTTCAATAAACACACTGCTTGACAGCAGTCCAGAGCTTTACCAAACATTCCCATCATAATGTTTCATCATGATCCATGTGCATAAATATTTGATCTTCAATTACACACAAATAGTACAATTAATTTCAGTAATTTCAGTGTCACTTTAAAAATGTAGATCAACTTTTTCTATCACTTCAATCAAAAATCCTTTTGCCCAAAATGGATGAAGATCATGAAAATAAAATAAAACATAATAATAATAAAATTATTATTATTATTATTATTCATAGCAAAAAATATATAACTAACAAATATGGATAATGATATGAAACAAAACAAATAATAAGCATATAAATAATAAATAATATCATTTATTAATAAATAAAATTAATAAATATAAACAATATTTAAAAACAATAAATGAATGAACAAAATTAAATTTTTTCATTGTTTTACATTCTTCAAAACCCTAAAATTTTGCTTATTTCCAGGTTTTCACCAGTCCAGAGCTTTACCAAATATTTTCCATCATGTGTATAAATATTTGATCTTCAATTACAAACAAATAGTACAATTAACCATTTCAGCATCACTTTAAAAATGTAAACACTTTAGCTTGGTTAAATCAAAAATAAATAAATAAAACATATTTAATAATAAAATTATTATTATTATTATTAATAAATACATAAACAAATAAATAATAAAATGTGGATAATATAACAAAACAACTAAATAATAAACATATATTAAATTTAAATAAATAAATACATTCTTTTTACTGTTTTACATCTTTCAAAATTCTAAAATGTTGTTTGTTTCCAGGTTTTAATTTTTGCATTTTTATTTATTTATTTATTTTTAATCCCAGGTTTTCCATTTTTAAAAGATTTTATATGAGGTCTGAGACTTTTGGACCAACTGTATATTTAAAAAAAAAAATAATTTAAAAAAACTTAGAAGGAAAATATGTCTAATTATCAAGAAAATAATGTCACAATAAGGTGCGATATGACCTGGAGATGTTCTCCAAGAGATTCCCGTAAAACTTTATGTAAGAGGGATTGCACGTGTTGAATTTGTCGTCTCATTAGCAACAGTGTCGTCATAACAGCAGCAGCGGACGCTATATGCAGATCTGTGCGTGTGAGGCTGACAGAGCTGCAAATGCGTGAATGAACGATCCTGCAATCGCTTAATGACAAACAAGTCAACAAGTGTGACTGAAGAATGTTTAAACAGTGAAGGACAAGGTCAGCGGGCGAACGGCGGTGCCAGTGCGTCCCAAACGCTCATGCCACGGAGAGGTGACCGCATCCGTATTTCTAGAGGGAATGTTCCTAGAAAGAAGCCGTTTGGGAATAAGACAGGAAGAAGGACAGCGGGATGAATCTGATTCCGGCGGCAGCTGTTCTGGATGACACTGCGCTCGGTAGGGGTCCCATGTGCTGATGTAATGCCATTAGAAGATTTCTTTCAGTAGGAAGGCCTGAGTGATGACATCACCTCCTTCAAGAGCACACACAAACGCCGGTATAAAAATAAATACCAAACATAAACACGGCACAAGTCAATGCTTAATTTGTATGCACTTTGAGACATGATTGAGAGAGAGAGAGAGAGAGAGAGAGAGAGAGAGAGAGAGAGAGAGAGAGAGAGAG
>NW_015557091.1:242609-248653 GCF_001515605.1 Sinocyclocheilus anshuiensis | reverse complement strand
AGAGAGAGAAAGAGAGAGAGAGAGAGAGAGAGAGAGAGAGAGAAGATCTGTTTCAAAATCAAGTCAGCGGCACAAAGCATTCTGGGATTTCCTTTATGAAGGATACATTGTAGAATTTGGCCAATAGAACACTCAAAAATATTTAGGCTTAAATGTAGAATTTATGCATTTGAATTGCATATAAAATTTCCATGCATTTTGATTATGCCGTTTAATGTGATGCATATTTGTCAGTCATACATCAATGAAACAGGTCAGATTTCTCTAATAGTAACAATAAACTGAATGTGTTTTAAAAACACAATAACCAGGTTTATATATTTATCATAAATCCAATACAGGTAAGAAACAGGTCAGATTTATGCACTCAAAAAATCATAGCATAGTTTATTTTTAACTATTAGCATCTATTTGATTTTATTTAAATAGTATTTTCAAAATACATTCATTCAAATTGCTTAGAATCATTGTGAAATCAATCAAATGTATTCAAAGTATGAACATGCAAGTGGAAAGCAATATAAAATGAATAAAAATGAAATGAACTGGATTTATAAATGAACTGTCACACAGTTTTAACAAACAAACTAATAAACTTGATGAGAAGCATATTTGTCAGCAGTGTTAGGTGTAATGCAATACTAAGTTAATAACTACTGTAATTTAAAAGTAAGGGATTACTCTTATTTTTCTGTAATTTAATTACAGTTACTTCTGATGTAATTACATTAAATACTGTATAGACTACAGGACAATTCATTCTCCCTTTAAATACACTGGTCAGTCCAAAAATAATTTATGCAATTTTATATTATTTATTTAAAAGAATTAAAAGAGCAGTTTCATGTCCATCCTTGTATCGTTCAACTGGTCGAGGTTGCAATAAGTAATGCAATACTTTTTAGAGAGAGTTATTAGTACAGTAATCTACAGTAATTACACTGTTGAAGATGTAATTAGTAGCTAGTAATTAATTACTTTTTTAGAGTAACTTACCCAACGCTGCCAGTCATGCATAAATGAAATAGGTCAGATTTCTGTAATAGTACTAAAATCTGAATAAACGCATTTTATGATTATTTAAATAAAATAAAATCGTTATTAATAATGCTATGATTTTTTGAGTGTGTAAATCTCACCGGTTTCATTGATGTATGACTGACAAATATGCATCATATTAAGTTAAGTCTGTTAAAACTGTAATTCAACTGGATGGAAATTTGATATGCAATTCAAAGTATTTTTTGAGTGAAGGCAGTACTATCTGTATGCTGTCTAGGTAGGCGTCTCACTAGGTTTTGGAGCTGGAGAGCGAGGGAGAGGCGAGTGTCTGCCTGTGTTGTTTGATGTCAATGGGCGCTCAGACTGCAGCCAGTGCACAGATCCAGCGCTTCGGCCCAGGCTGCTCATTAGACGAGCATATAAATACCAAACACACACAGTATTAAACAGCAGTGCCAGCGCAGACAGAAACTGGTTAGTTAGGGCTAAAATAAAAGCTCTCCATACCGCACATCAAATGTGTCGTGCCGTTATTCCACTTAAAGGCTTTGTCCCTCACACACACACACACACACACACACCAGTGGTGTAAAGTATTTGAGTAAATGTAATTAGTTACCGTACTTGAGTATCTTTTTGTCTACTTTGTGGTTTTACTGAGTATCAAAGGTATTAGCAACTTTCACTCTCTGCTTCACTCCATTTTTTAATCAGTATACTCTTCACTCCAATACATTTGTAATAATTCATGCAATTAGTCATTACATTTTGCATGGCACCTAACTTTTTCTGCAGCAGCTTATTTTTACTACAAAAGAAGCAATATTGCGATCTGCAGGGCAATCTTGTGCGTTTTGGCCTTACTCACCCAAACTTGTCAACAAGGCTTCTTTATGTGAATGTGAGTGCATTAGCAGGTAGGAATCCCGGTGTTTTATATACGAGATGAGGGCATTACTACAGCCAACGGTGAGGCTGAAACCAGCACGTCTAGTGCAAGAAGGCTTGGACTTTTTCATTTTAAATACTTAAGTTAAATACTTAAGTACTGTTAAAATCAGATACTCTTTACTCAAGTCGTTTTGTAATTGGTGGCGTGTAACTTCTAATGGAGTCATTTTCGCTATAAGGTATCTGTACTTTTACTCAAGTATGGTTTTTAGGTGCTCTTTACACCTCTGACACACACACACACACACTGGGGTTTGTGTTACTTTCAATGAACAAAAATCATCACTAAAGTGACTCAGAATAGAAGAATCAACTTAATTTTCAAATCATGATTGTGAATTTAAATTGGAATCAGTCACACTCCTCATAGGAAGTTCAACTGGCATTTAAATTTGAGTGACAGGAGGAGGAATTTACTGAATTCACAATTCAGCATCAGTGATGCATTCTGGGAAATGAAGCATTCTTCCACCCAGATCCCCCCCAAAAAATCTATCTATCTATCTGTCTGTCTGTCTGTCTGTCTATCCATCCATCCATCCGTCCATCAATGTCTGTCCATCCATCAAGCATATAAACCTTCAAATTTTGAGGCTTCTTAAACTTTAATAAAAAATTTCAAATCAACATTAAAAGTTGTCTTGATAACTTTTGCTTCTCTAGTCGACAATTACAGCTAAATGAATTTCTTGGAATTTCAATGAACCCTAATTCTTCTTCTCTACATTTAAATTTGAATTGCAATTCTAAATCTTGATCAAATCCCAGAAATAAATTGTAATTTATCGTAGTCAATTCTAAATGACTGCTATATTATGACGACTGATCAACAGCCTGTGCAGTCAAAAAGCAATTTCAGAAGCTGAAAAGTTGGTATATTTTTGATTATAAAGAAAAACACATGTATATCAACACCAAGTACAGCTATAAACTCATACAGTACAATCTAGTACACACACTTCAGATTCATGTTCCCAGAACTCCAAAATAAAAGTGGCTTCTCTAGAGGGCCACCTACTCGCCCCGTCTCTCTCTCTCTCTCTCTCTCTGTGGTCTTTGCCGGAATGCCGTAATGGACCGAAAGCGTCTCCCATCTTGTCGTTCCCTCCAGAATCCCACAATTCCACAGGGCGTCAAGATTCCAATCAGAGTGGAGACAGCCATCACGGTGATTATTTATGCTGGAGCGGATCACGGGCGTGTGAACGTGTCATACATTTATAGACGCAAACCACACACACGCTCGGTAACACACAACAGCGTGTGTTTCTGAGGAAGTTCTCTGAGCCTGTGGTTTCCGCTGTGTCATCTCCGTACCTACCAGACCCGTGGCCAAACGTGCGCATATATATATGCCTGTGTGCGAGAGAATGAGAAAAATGAGAACGGAAAAGACGATGCCACACACACGATGCCAGGCGATGTTTTCGCAGGAAAGTTCCTCTGGCGGGGCTTTATTGAGGTGTGTGTGTGTGTCTCTGGCACGGCACTGTTGGGGAACCGTCAGACTTTTCATGGCCAAACCACATCAAAGACGCAAACCACAACGCCAGCCCCTCCACACACACACGGCTGAGTCAACCTTTACACATACACACATCAACCACAAAACCAAACACTGAAACCTGCACACTTATTAAAGTTATTAGACTGTCTATGTGAAAAATGCTTATGTGGGTCAGAGAGAGAGAGAGAGAGAGACAGAGAGACATGCACACACTGCTGCCATATATCATTCATGCTAATTCATTTGATTTTCTCCCTTCAGTTATGCAATCCACAAAAACTAGTCTTACAATTTAAGGTTAATGTGATTTGTTCACAATTGGTTGCTAGATGTCCAAACGCGACACCACAAATGGTTAGAGCGCATGCATTTTATTCCTCACTAATTCAGTTCGTTCACTGATTGTGTTCACTCAGTGCACACAAAAACAATGTGACTGGCTGAATTTAACTTCTAAACATAAGGCCACACAGGTTTCATTCTGTCTGACTGACTGGAAAGTCTTCCAACGTTTGCCAAAGTTTATTCCGAGACACTTAATAGCAAGTAAACCGCATATTCATGAACAAAATTGTATATTTCAGAGTTACGTTCAAAAAATAAACTGTCTATACACATTTTTAGTAAAAAAAATGGAAAAACGTATTCATATTCAATTCCATTTGAGACGACTTATGGCACATATGTGACAGGTCTCTAAAAAGTTCAAAAGTTTAGGATCACTATGTTAAAAAAAAAAAATAAAATTTAATAAATTAACTCTTATATTCAGCAAGGAAGCATTAAATTGATGAAAAGTGAGAGTGAAGACATTTATAATATTACAAAAGATTATTTTTTAAATATTTGTTGTTGTCTTGAACTTTCTATTCATCAAAGAATCCTAAAACAAAATGTATCACGCTTTCCACAAAAATATGAAGCAGCACAACTGTTTTCAACATTGATAATAATCAGAAATGTTTCTTGAGCAGCAAATCAACATATTAGAATGATTTCTGAAGATCATGTGACACTGAAGACTGAAGTAATGATGCTGAAAATTCAGCTTCGCATCACAGAAATAAATTCAATTTTAAAATATATTCACATAGAAAACAGCAATTTTAAATTTGAATATTTCAGAATTTTACTGTATTTTTTATTAAATAAATGCAGCCTTGGTGAGCAGAAGAGACTTCTTTTAGAAACATTTTTTAAAAATCTTACTGATCCCAAATTTTTGAACAGTAGTGTATTTAATTGCTGTCAGTTTGATTTTAGATTTTGTGAAATTATTAAATGTGATTTTGTTGCTTTGCACAGCATTTAACTTTCAGCAAGGATGAAACACTGACTTGGCGCTTCATGTCTGGTAAGGACACATTGTTAACTGCTACATGGAGCCGTTTACCTGCGACCAGAACAGACACTAATTACTAACTAATTACTGACAATGATGACATACTAATTAGGCCAAATAACCGACACTACACCAGCTATCATCGATCTGGAGTGAGAAATCTCACAAAGCGGCTTTATATAACCTACCCAGAGAGGAAAACGAGACTTCATCTTGTGCTCGTCCTTTGATCAGATCCGATCAGCGGTTCAGTTCTCATTAGTCAGCCATTAGTGACAGATTTAGGAGATCTGCCATTTTCAATCTAGTAACCAAGGTAACATGGTGCTCTTGTTGATAGGAAGGCTCTCCTACGCCACATTGTGTGACAGTTTCATAATTCACAGACTCAGAAAGACACCGACCCAATAATAAGACGATTTAACATGTCAGGAGCACTAAAACATTAGAGACTTATTTCACTCATTTTTGAGATGCAACATAGCAAATGCAGCTGATGCGTAACCTACAGGAAACACAAGCAAGTTACTGCGCTCACATATTCAGTGAACTATAGAGCTGCTGTCACAACACTTGGCGATACTGTAGTACCCTGATCCTTAATGCATCCATTTCTTTCATGAGATACTTGTTTCATTTTTACTGACTTGCGAAGCCTCATTTTAACTTAAAGGGGTCATATGATGCGATTTCAATTTTTCCTTTCTCTTTGGAGTGTTACAAGCTCTTGGTGCATAAAGAAGATCTGTAAAGTTGCAAAGACTAAAGTTTCAAATCCAAAGAGATATTCTTTATAAAAGTTAAGAGTCAGCCACACCTACCTAAAACGGCTCATTCTAACACGCCCCCACATATCTACGTCACTATCTGGGAAGATTTGCATAACGCCGCCCAAATGTTCACGCAAAAAAAGAAGGCGTAACTTTTATTCTCGCTGTAGTATTGTTGTTGCCGCCGGCCGCCATGTCGTGAAGGCGCTGTGTGCTTCGTTGTGAAAGCGAAACTACTTTGTTTGGACTTCCAAAAGAGTTCGATAGCTGATACTTGCTGGTCGCTGAGGAAATACTTCAACTTTGCGCTGTCCATCGCCGGATCGGCTTTCACCGTGGACGAAGCGGAGTCCAGCCTGGGGTCGTCACATGTGGTTGCCGCAGGCATCACAATATGGTAAGGGACGTAACATTTCCGTCACACGCTTGAGGAATTCGGCCAATCACAACGCACTGGATAGCTGGCCAATCA
>NW_015557091.1:231251-233695 GCF_001515605.1 Sinocyclocheilus anshuiensis | reverse complement strand
TGAAGGCGCTGTGTGCTTCGTTGTGAAAGCGAAACTACTTTGTTTGGACTTCCAAAAGAGTTCGATAGCTGATACTTGCTGGTCGCTGAGGAAATACTTCAACTTTGCGCTGTCCATCGCCGGATCGGCTTTCACCGTGGACGAAGCGGAGTCCAGCCTGGGGTCGTCACATGTGGTTGCCGCAGGCATCACAATATGGTAAGGGACGTAACATTTCCGTCTCACGCTTGAGGTATTCGGCCAATCACAACGCACTGGATAGCTGGCCAATCAGAGCACACCTCGCTTTTTCAGACCGATGAGCTTTGTAAAAATCGACACGTTTCAGAAAGGCGGGGCATAGAGGAGAAACAATAATGTACAGTATGTGGAAAATAATGTGTTTTTTGAACCTTAAACCGCATAAACACATTTCATTATACCAAATACACAAAATAATGTTCTTTTTAGTAGCATCATATGACCCCTTTAAGCATTAGGCTTTTGACTTTAGACTCAATGTTTATTATAATCACTATCATTAATTGAATATTGCTCAAGTTAATCTATGCTATTGAACAAAGCAGCAGATCATCTGACAACACACAATGGGCTAATTTTGTCAACTTTTAGGAGTCACTTGCATGGATTATATACATATACACTACCGTTCAAATATTTGGGATCAGTAAGACTTGTAATGTTTTTTAAAGAATTCTCTTAAAGGGGTCATATGATGTTGCTAGAAAAGAACATTATTTTGTGTATTTGGTGTAATGAAATGTATAGCCTTTTTCTGAAGATATTATAAAATGTAAATGCTTCTAAATAGTGACGTGATAAAGTTAATTTTATTTTAAAGATATCTTATTTTGTGTGTTTCAGGGAGTTTGCCAGGTCTGTGGCCTGCAGAAGCGGGTGAGTTTACCCGACAGGCGTTCTAAGCTGGAAAGTTATGTCCAGTGGGGACATAATTACGGATTATAATGACTTATACTGTCTTTTTACGCGTTGCGTTGCATCGCGCTGTGTAAACATAAAACCATGTCTGCATTTATGATCGTAGAAACGGCAAACAACAAGTGCTACTCTACACTGCTCAAAACTCGCGTTTGAATCGTCAGTGGCAAATCCTTTAAATATAAAAAACGTACTTACAGTCTGTGAGTCAGAACAGCCGGCATTGTAGTCTACTCTCCCAGGATCAGGAAACAGTCCTCCATAAAATGTGCTGCACACATCTGAATATTTGGGTTGAACTGTTCTGGAACAGTGTTGTAAATACAACTTAACCACTGATTTCTAGTCGTGTCCTCTTTTGGAAGGCCAAACAAAGTAGTTCTGCTTTCACAACGAAACACAGCGTCACACACAGCGGCCTAGAGTGAGCCGCGGCGGCCTAGAGTGAGCGGAGGCCGGTGGGCTTGAGAACGGCACGGCTGGTGGATTCGACGAAGAAGCAGCCGGCGGGCTTGCGGCAACCACATGTGACGACCCCGTTAGATGATCTGAAACATTAAAGTGTGACAAACATGCAAAAACATAAGAAATCAGGAAGGGGGCCAACACTTTTTCACACCACTGTATCTATATATATATATATATATATATAGCTAATTAAATTGACTATAGGTGAACCCTAAACACATTCTAACTGTACCCCGAAAATTTTGTGCATTTTTAAAATAAAAAAAACAAAGAAAGAAACACCTACCCAATTGAAGACAACCCCAAAGGAAAGTTACTGTATGTCTAATTTAGCTCACTTTTGGTGAATTTTCTCGCAAATGCTCACTTCAGACTAACACATAATCGCATTCAGCTTGGCATTATAAATGCTTACTCTAGATTACAGTTTGGCTAAAACTAGATTATCTCTCTGTTCTGTGGGTCACTAGGCCCAATTAAGGTCAAACACATTCCCAATGACTTGACTGTTTCATTATGGCATATTTAACCCTGGCATCACCCAAATGAGAGCGTGACGCAGACGTGTCTTACCTTCTCTGCTGTGCTCCCTTCCTGTCGATGGAGCCCAGACTCTAAAACACACACAAACACAACGTTACGACCAAGTTACAGAGATACAGTCATCTCTAAACACTGCAGTCATTTAACAGATTATTACACTCCGGAATACTTGATTCTGATTGGTCAATTGCTACATTTGATCATGTATCATGTAATCAGTTGACCCACCAACTCCTACATATCTGTCTCATGTATCGTTCCACACTCTTTCTTCTCACATAATCCAGTAATTTAAACTCAAATTAGTATTTCATGTCAATTTATTTATTAATTTGGTAAGCAGCCGTGAAATAAGTTGGTTCACACACAGTCAGATGGTCTCTAGTACCCTACCAAAGGTTTATTTGGTAATAATGTCTGGTTAACAGTACATTAACCCTTAATTATTCAACTATCAACGGACGGACGGACGGACAGACAGATAGATAGATAGA
>NW_015557091.1:224843-231216 GCF_001515605.1 Sinocyclocheilus anshuiensis | reverse complement strand
AAGAGAGAGAGGGAGGGAGGGAGGGAGAGCGAGAGAGAGAGAGAGAGAGGGAGGTGTTCTAAACGGTGCAGAATACTAATTGTTGCAACAATAAAAGTTAAACTAAAGGTCAGTGGCGCATCACACTTAGTGTTTGTTAGAAAGTCGTGCAACAAAACCGCTCAGTGTCACTTTTCATGTCACTTTTACTCATTAGTGAGCAGGTTCTGATCAATCTGTCATCAATGTTTCACTAACTAGTTTTATTCTCCATATGAAATGATCTTAAACTGCCTAGAACATCACCCGTCACTTTTCCTGCATGGATTTATTTTTATTTGACATTTGGTTAATGCAGCAGCGCAGGTGAGCGGGTATGAAATTTTGATTTGTTCGCATCGGCTCCTGATTCAATTGTTTATCTTTTTATGTGATGCCGTTTCTCTTTTGTTCCATTGATTTAGTTAAAGCGGCATCATTAGCAGCTCTTCAAATATTCCTTCAGAAGCTTCCAGACTAGCAAGCAAACGAACACAACAAAAACAATTAAATAAAAAAACAGCTTTGGATGAGGAAGCAGTTGGGCATGATAATTTGTGTTCCTGAAAATGAGCTGCATTTCTGTTTGGTTTATTGATATTTCACTGATGCATTGAACTTAAAATAGAATTATACATATGTTAAAACTGATTTTTTTTCATGATGTCACGTAACTCTGAAATCCATGTTTTCAAAATAATCTTTCACTTTAAAAAAATCATTCAGCTACATACAGTATAAACAAATTATATTTGACTTATTTTAAAAAATATGAAAATATACACTAAATAAACTTTTATACTTGTATATTTTAAACTTTAAAACATTTGTAATGATTTTTATATACTTTACATACATAATACTGACAATTTTTCAAAATATTAGACTTTTAACTGTGAAAGAATATTTGGTGCATTAGCAAATAATCCATGTTTTAAAAATAATCTAAGTTTAAAAAATAATCATTCAGCTGCTATACTATATATTATATAAAGCATAAACATAGTATAAATTATATTTTACTTATTTTAGAAAATAATATATTTTAATTATTTCAAATTTTATCATCTAAATACTCTTAAAATATACTTCTAAATTAAATATTGGTTTTTATTTATTTTATTACATTTGTAATGTTTTATATACATTGCATTCACATACAATTTTTCAGAATAGTAGACTTTTAACTGTGAAAGAATATTTGATGCATCAACAAAAAATCATAATAATATACTTACAAATTTTTTTGTACTTATTTTAGAAAATAGAAATATTTTTAAATTATTTTTAATTTGATAATTTAAACTATTAAAATATACTTCTATACTAAATATACTTTTATACTCATATTTTATACTTTTAAACATTAAAAAATGCGCATAAACACATTTCATTACACCAAATACACAAAATAATGTTCTTTTTAGCAACATCATATGACCCCTTTAACTGTGAAAGAATATTTGATACTGTCACGATCACCAGCAGGAGTGCCCTTGATAACCACCAGAGGGCACTCAATCCCATAGCTCTGTCACTCAGTCTTGGACTTCATTTTCCATAATCCTTTACCTGGACACATCAGCACTCATTGTTTGCACCGGTGTCTTGTTAACCCTGTCTACTAACCCTATATATAGCCTGGTTCATTCAATCATTCGTTGTGAAGTCTTGCGTGTCATGTACTGCATTTCTGAGCCGTAATGTCTTGGTTTGTTCTGGGGGGTATTCCAGAAAGTAGGTTATGTGACATACCTGGGTATGTTTGAGGATAAGCGAGCGGATAACCTCAGCTTTCGGTTCCAAAATCGGAGGTAATGCAAGGGCATGTAAGCATGTAATAAAACACTATTATGACAAGGTAATGTTTAATTTATTATATTATATATATATTTATTACTTTTTATATTATCATCTCACACATGGATCGGCAGTTTCTATAATGTATTTCTATAATAAAAATACATATCTGATATGATATATAATTAATATATAATTAGCATCAAACAAACGATACAATTCTTATTCTCAAGGATTGAAGATTAAATGAAAAAAAAATAAAAATGATTGCACAACCATCAATTAGTTGGCATTATGCACTAAGCATGTAAACGACCATTGAACAAAAGAAGAAAGAAACAGCATGGCACGCGTTTTCTTAGCGTCCGTTTCCATAGTGACTCATCGATTCATCGCTCTGTTGAGAATGTCTTGAGTCTTAACCAGGAATATACTCTGGGTTGAGTGAACTTACTCCTGGATGCGTTTTTGGAACCACATACCTTGAGTAAGCAAGGTTTTGGGTTAATCAACCGAAAGTTCAGGGTTTAGAAGATGGTAAGTTAACCGTGCTTTCTGGCTTACACCCCTGGATTACTCTTTGTCTGTGTTTCTTGTTATTGTTTGGACTGTTTTGCTGGTATATGACTTTTGCCTGTGTTTGTATCACAATTGTGGATTACACTCTGAATAAACACTGTGTTTGGATCATCAGTCTTTGTGTCTCGGAGCAGTTCATGACAGATACATCAACAGAAAATCATAATACACTTATTATAAATGATCTCATTGACTTATTTTTAGAAAATAAAAATATATTTCAATTATTTTTAATTTTATAATTTAAACACTCTTAATATACTTCTCTACTAAATGTACGTTTACATATTTTATACGTTTACGCATTAAAAAAAATATACACTTTACAGAATATTAGACTTTTAACTGTTAAAGAATATTTGATGCATTAACAAATAATCACAATAATATACTAATAGTGACGTTTTTAGAGATAATAGCTTTTTAGAAAAAAAAGTGTTTTCACACTTTTTGAACAATATTCATGACTTTTCCTTGTTTTAGAACGATTACTCACGAGTTCATGATTTTATCTGCAGCATTTAAAAATGCAAAATTACTATTATAATTTAGAATTCAGATTTAAACAGATCAAGCTTTATAAACCTCCATGCATGAACAGGAAAATTCACATTCACTATAGAAAATGTTTACATTTTTGCAGGACTGGAAAATCGCAATTTTAATGGCCCTAAAAAATAAAAAGTACAAAATGTCATTATATTATTCACAAATTTCTACACTAGAAAAGTAATTCTGAAAGGCAAAGTCACATGACAAGTCTATTCTAGTTTCCAGTCAGGCTTCCTGGTTAATCCACCTAAGACACAAGCACAACTCGAGTGTGTATTTGTGTGTCTATAGGAGGGAAGCTATGCCTGCTGAGGTTGCCATGGCAGCAGTGTCTCGACCAATCCGAGAGCTCCCATAATGCCATGCAGGGATTTGGGACACTGGCTGGGCAAACGTCACTCAAAAGAGAAGGTTAATGAACTAGTGATGCCACGCATGAATATATGAACATAAACACACGCTGGGAGACTCGCATTCTATATTCCTTTAAATGCGTTTAACTAAAAATCTCCCAAGTCAGAGTCTGATACTGTAGCCTCGCGTCTCTGGCAGACACCCCCTTTAACCAAGTGAGCTTGTTCGAGTATGAAATGGAAAATTGGAAACATTTGCAGCACATTATATGAAATGGAAAATCTAAAAGTGTTTCTCTCTCTGTTCGTTTGCCATAATGACCCACAGTTCAGCTCCTGTCTGCACGCATGGCTGTGCGCTAATTATCATAGAAACGGCTCTCCAAAACATAAGAGTTTTATAATTGTTCTTCCATATTTCTGTTTATTTTAGACTATAAAACATATACAGTAGCAGTGAAAAGTTTGGAAACACTTGACTGGATTTATGTTTCTCTAATGTCCTAAAAAGGCTTTTGATCTAAACGCTTCTGCTTAAATTATTGAAACCAGTTTTGTAGACAAATTTAAGTGTGAATTTCTTTACAAAAAACTGACTTTTAATAATGTATCCGATTATGTATAAGAAAATTGTGTTTGATTTATTTGTAAATATGTAAATAGCTACACAAATCAAACAGTCAAAAACTGATTTCATCACAGCTAGACAAAAAAAATCTAAATGAGAAAAAAAAAATCCGCTTCAGTGCAATATTGAAATCATTTCAAAATGAAGAGAAAAATGGTATTTCTATTTTTGATAACTACCAGGATTCCATATGATTTGTGAGCTATATTCCGAGTCTTATGAAGCCATACTTTGTATGAGAAACAGACCAAAATGTTTGCCAAAAATCATTTTCTTGAATTTTATTGTTTCTGTTCTTGAGTTGTGTATTGCATAAAAAAATAAATAAAAATAAAATGATAATAAAATCCCCTGATATGTTTTACAGTTTTGAGTTGTGTGTAAATAAAAATTAAAAATTAAATAAAAAAATTAATGAAATTATGTATTTATGTGTTTGAGTTGTGCATTACATAAAAATAAAATTAAAAAATAATAAAATTCTGGTATGTTTTACAGTTTTGAGTTGTGTACTGCATTAAAAAAAGGAAATATAAAATAAAATGTATTTTTCTGTTTATGTTTTTGAGTTGTGTAAAGCATAAAAAAAAAAAAAATGTAAATTTATCTGTGTATGTTTTTGAGTTGTGTATTTCATTAAAAAAAATTAATTTAACAATTTTCTTATCATACATAATCAGATACATTCAAAACATATTCTGTTAAGTTTTCTTGAAATAAAATGTCAGTTTTGTAAAGAAATTCACTTATATGTGTCTGCAAAATTAGTCTCAATAATTTAAGTAGAAGCTTTTAGACCAAAAGGCTTTTCAAGATCAAGAGGATGAATTTATCAAAGTATGTTATCGAGTTGTGTACTACACAAATTTTTTTTAAATTAAATTAAATAAAATGAATTTTCTGTTTATGTTTTTGAGTTGTGTATTGCATAAAAAAATTAATTCAAAATAAAAGTAAAATGAAACTAAAATAAAAAAATTCCCTGATATGTTTTATGGTTTTTCATGACCATGAGAAGCCTGTATTTAAAGAGCGGCCTCAGAGCAAAAAGATTCCTCTGGGTGAGGATGCTGTGGAAAGAGGGAATGTCAGAATGACAGAACCGCAGATCTGCGTTCAGTGTCACCAGACAATTGCCATGGATGTGAAGTGACTCACAGTGAGAGACGCAGACGCTCTGAAACCTCATGAGCGTGTGTGTGAGTGTGTGTGCTGATGGGTGTTCGCTTGTGGTTCCTGTGGGGAGCGACTGAATGCTACCCATAAATCTCTGCAGCGTAGCCACCTCAAATCAGGGTAATGGGGCTAGAAGACATGCTGTCATCTGCATGATGAAGTCATTCGCATGCAGACCGATGCCAGCCACAGCGGTGGGTCCGTCAGACACTGATTTACTGACTGCTGCACAACGGCCCGTATCTACAGTTTCTATCAGTTTTTGTTTTTTTTGCTTGCCTTGTGGGTGTGGGTCTCTTTTCACAATGCTGCACGCTGCCACGTTTCAAAACAATGACTGTGAATGATCCAAACCGCAAAAATCTGTTTAGGCCGCCTCTACATGTTCTGTTACTCGCAGCTTGCTCCGTTTATTTTCCTTCATTAGTGTTAAATGAGCCATTAATCATCAAACATTAGTCTGGGTCATCATGCTGGTGTAATCGTGAAGTGCTTCTGTGGCAATCGAAATGAAAAGCGAGATGAAAAGAGAAGGACGGAGCCGATATCAAGCAAGGCACACCGACAGAGAGCAGAAGAAGAAGTGGATGAGAGGAGACGGGTGTACAGCGGGTTATCGTGGTCCAGGACGCCCCTACTGGTAGAAGCTGTAACTACACCATCTGGATCCATTGACCGCCATTCAAACTCATAGACATCTTTTGTAACAATATATACACTGCTGTTCAGAAGTTTGGATCAGAAAATGTATTTTCTTTCTTTCTTTTTTTTTTTTTAAAGAAATTAAGATTTTCATTCAGCAAGGATGTCTTAAATTTTTTAAATGTGATAGTAAAGGCTTATATTGATTTCTATTTTGAATAAATGCTGTTCTTTTTAATTTTATTTATCAAAGAATCATGAAAAAATTTATCACCGGTTCCAAAAAAATATTAAGCAGCACTTGATAATAAATAAGCATATTATATCAGCAAAATTGTAATAATATTTCACAATATTAGTTTTTTCTACATTTTTTGATCAAATAAATGCAGCCTTGGTGAGCAGAAGAGACTTAGTTTATTGCATAGTGTATTGAGTTGTGTTTTGCAAAAAACATTAATTGAAAAGAAAATAATTTTTTTCTGTTTTTCAGTTGTGCATTGCGTAAAAAAAAAAAAATTAAATAAATACATTTATCTTTTTATGTTTTTGAGTTGTGTATTGCATAAAAAATAAAAATTTTATTAAAAATATAAAAAAACGTTGAAACATACATAATAAAAAT
>NW_015557091.1:224169-224833 GCF_001515605.1 Sinocyclocheilus anshuiensis | reverse complement strand
AAAATATAAAAAAATGTTGAAACATACATAATAAAAATGTATATATATATATATATATATATATATATATACACTGTATATATACAGTATATATACACACACATGAAAAAAAAATCTCTCTATATAATATTTTTATATTAAGATTTTATTTGATTTTAGGGTTGATTTTGGGTTTTAGAAACATGTATATTCTAGGAACATACTTAAATTTTATTACACTTGACAGAAATCATTTTAAGATCCATAAGAGAAAGATCCATCATAAGTTGAAGATCAGTAAAAAAATATTTATCTGTGAATATTTCTATATATTATTATATTTCTAATATTTCAATCTGTGCACAACATTTAAAACATCTAAATGAAATACCTGAAAAACAGCCTCATAAGTCCCAGTAAAGAAACTGTAGTAAAACGACATCAATACCTAAATAAACTCCTAATAATCCTGAGGACTGTTGAATATGTGAAAGCTCTGATTTGTTGACGTGTTTGCTTTAGCCAGCATGCGTGCGTGCGTGCGTGTGATAGGCTCACGCAGGGTTAGGAGCGATCGCCGATTATTTGCTGACACAAGAGGAAAACTAATTTTGGTTTGGAGTCGGGAGCCAGACATGGAGACAGACCGAGAGCCCGAGTAAAAGCGAGAGAGAGAGAGAGAGAC
>NW_015557091.1:216318-223537 GCF_001515605.1 Sinocyclocheilus anshuiensis | reverse complement strand
CTCTTCACACCTCTCCGTTCCCACGGTATTTGGTTTGTTTACGTGCCGCAGTCAGACACAAAAACACTCACATAAACGCAGACATGCACAACAACAAACCGCACTCAATATCTGAGCTGAATTATCAGACGATCAACATGTTACAAGCCAAAAAGACTTTGATTCCCATCTTTATTACTCCCTTTATCTCAACTGTACAAATAAAACATAATATTAGAAACACCATGATATTAAAACTAGAATTTAGTGGCTTTTAGTTTGTGTCTGTTAACTTTTTAGTCACATTGATATGCTAGTGTACTCCTAAATGTTATTTTAAGCACATATTCATGTTTAAAAAATTTTAAATAACAGATTTAATATATTGATGACTCATCCTGGACTGCACGGATTTCTGTCCAATCAAATGCGTTAGAATGAGAATGTCCCTCCCCCGATACTATCTGCGACCAATTAACAAGTAGCAAATCATGGTTTATGGCTGTGTAATTTCTGAACTGCTAGCTAGAAAGATTAAAAATAATAGAAATAATTAGATTAAAATAATATTAAAAAAAAATAAAAATGGAAAAAGTAGCATGATTTATGATTTTAAACCAAGAAGTAACATTAATAAAACAGGCATGTAGGAAAGATAAACTAAAGCCTGTTAATCTGTTCTCCAGTGCTGTTTATTTCTGCGTCATGGTGGGTGAAGTGATCTAAAATCTGAACCTGCCGAATACCTGAAGCCTGAGCGCGCAAAAACACACACACACACACACACACACACACACACACACACACACACACACACGGACGTAAATGCACTCACACATGCATGGCATTTCGGAAGAAAATACCACAGACTCCACAGCTCAGCAGAGCTAATAAATAAAGAGGTCGGGGCGCCACCTCAAACCTTCCCCGTGTGTGTGTGTGTGTGTGTATGTGTGTGTAAGAAAGCTGAGGGGGGGCTCTATGGGAAACACACAGGTCTAAAGTTGCATCACCACAGCATCAGTCTCTCTCTCCTTTACTGGCCGTCTGTCTGTAACTGAACCTGCGAAACTGCGATCGCGCTCAGTGAACTCAATGAGTCTTGCACTAATGAAAAAGACAGTTACAGAGTGTGTGAGAGCACATCTGTGTTTCTACAGCTCTGAAAATGTTTTCAATTTCACTTTAGTTTTAGTTAGATTCAATGGTGAATAAACAGCAGGACTACCAAAGATAAATTAACGGCATAACTTTTCTTTTTAACGTTGTTTGACATTTAAATACTTTAATTATTTATCTAATAAACATGGTCAAAATAAATTTTTAGCATATATTCACTTTTACATTTACAGTAACTCACCAGGCAGTGTTATTTTAGCATCATTTATATACTGTTATAGTTTTTTAATAAATTTTTTTTTTTATATTTCATATTTCTATATTTTCTATTTTTTTATTTTGTTGTGTTTTTGCAATCTTTATTAGTTTTTGTTTGTTTTTAAAATGACTATATCATTTTTAAGTTTTAATTTATTTGGTTTAGTTTATTTTAGTACTTCAACTTAAATTTAATGACAAAAGAGAACAGTTAGCTGAAATAAAATAACTAAAACTAGATAAAATAAGTTTATTTTAAATAAAATAAATTATTTTATTTAATGCATTTTTGTCATTTGTATTACATTTAAGTTTATTTAGTTACTGAAACTAAACGAAAATGAGAAAAGTTGCCTTTGCAACTAGCTGAAATAAAATAACTATTTTAGTGTTTTATTTTGTGCATTTGTCATGTGATACAAATTAATCACAAAATGCCTGTTAATTTGTAAAATGGTCATTGATATATGTGACTAATTATGTTGAATTTGATTAATTAATCATCATGTTTGAATTTAGTTTGATTAAAATGTTTAATCAATGGACATCCCTACTTTTATATTATATTATGTCCAATAAATCTACTGTATTATTATTGTATCATCTCAGGGGTGTGGTGCCACTGAGCTGTTCCTCACACGCAGACACACGTCCAGAACAAAGTACCGCGCACCAGACGCCAGGGATAAAGAGATATCAACCCTCTCTCTCTCACTCATTCCCTGCAGCAGCTCTCTGTCAACCCCTCCATCCTGGCTTTAGCCATCCTTTCATCTCCCAGCCGTCCACTGCTGCTAACTTTCCACTCACTCCACATCCCTCTATCGCTCTCACAGCAGACGGAGAGAGCCACAGCCAATCAGAGCGCTCGCAACGCTGACGCTATCGCTGCACAACATGAATATAATTTCCCCAAAATTCCAGAGCGGAAAAAACTTTAATGTCCCGCTGAGACCCGGATCAGACCCTGGAATCTGAGGGATTTGAGATGGCGAGAGCCCGGTCTATGAATGGACACACACCTGTGTGTGTGTGTGTGTGTGTGTGTGTGATAACAGAGAAATATTAATGCACTTCAAATGGGAACATGTATGTTGTGTGTTGTGTTGTGCGATGCATGTGCAGGTCGATGTGCACATGTGTGTGTGTAGTCGATGCTAATGTGTTTTTATACTGGAATATTTCAGCACTCTAAAGTTAGCAGCAGAGAAGCTTTCACCTACACCAATGCAAGAACCTGCTCCATGGAAATTTGCAAGTGCATGTGTGTGTGTGTGTGGACAGGTCTCAATACATTCCATTCCTGTCTTAATGGAGGCGTACGGCGGCCTTTGAGTGTCCGTGTGAATAAATAGAAGCCAGCAGCCCAGAATACCTGTTTCCTGAACAGGATTATGCCAACACACACACACACACACACACACACACACACACATTCATACACTGATTCACACACTCATATACACACATTGAGACGTACACCCTAACACACGTCACTACATTTACATTTAAGTTTGAATTAGCATGACATTTGATCAGATGTTCACACGCTAACTAGCTGAAATTAACTGAGTTTGGTGGAAAAATGCTGCTGAAGTGTCTAAAGCCCCAGATATTTAAGTGGGGAAAACCTGTAATAGCATTTGATATATTTCAATATATTATATTCTAGAATATATTTGGGAAAAATAGCCACTTAAAAAAAGGTTACAAATGTCTCTAAAAAATAATTTCTTAATTAAAAAAAATACAAATAAATTAAAAAGTAAACAAACATTTCAGTAAATTAAGAAAAATGTTTCTGACGCTGATTTCAAACATAGAAACATTGGAAAACATTGAAAAAAAAAAACTTCTGAAAAGTTTTTTTCTTTTTAAAAATGCTCCTATAAATGTATTTTAAAAATAAATAAATAAATAAACATTTCACTATAAAAAATCATTTTAAGAAATTGACACTAATTTCAAACATAAAAACATTGGGAAACATAGAAAAAAACTTCTAAAAAGTGCTAAAATGCTCCAATAAAAGTATTTTAAATAAATAAGTTAGTTATTCTTAACTTATTGTATATTTAGTATTCGCTTTGTAGTATTGTATGTTGATTTTATGGATATGCTTCTGAACTTAAACAAATTTTGTTCTTGTTTCAATATGTATAGAATGACAATAAACTAAACAGAAACTGAATATAAATAAACAAACAAATAAAATGTTTCTGACACTAATTTCAAACACAGAAACTTTGGAATTTTTTTAAAGCCTCTATAAAAGTATTATATAATAAGAAAATATAAAAAAATAAGATAAACACACACACACACAGACAATGTGTCAGACAGTGCTGAGAGCTGTCTGCTGTCTAATGCCCGTCTGTCTGCTGCTGTGAGTGATTCATGGACACCGTGTGTGTGTGTGTTATCAGTGTCAAAGACATGTGGGACATGAGGACATGGTCCAGTTCAGCCTCTCTCTGTCCATCTCAGACATATCAGCGTCTGTCATCAGGTAGAAAGCGACAGTGTGGAAAAGCCTCATGCATCATGAAGAAAAAAAAAACTTTTCCTAAACCCAGTGAATCAATAGAAACAATGGTCACACTTTAGTTTGGGGACAATTCTCACTATGAACTAACTATTAACTATGACTTTTGCCTCAAACTCCTCATTTTCTGCTTATTAATAATTAGTAAGGTAGTTGTTAAGTTTAGGTATGGGGTCGGATTAAGAGATCTAGAATATGGTTATGCAGAATAAGGCTAGTAATATGCATGCTAATAAGCAACTAGTTAATAGTGAGAATTGGTCCCTAAAGTGTTACCAATTCATATGAAGAATTACAGTAGCATTTTAGCAGGATGAAACTGGTCTTAAAATAGTGTTGAAACAAGTATGAATATTAAAATGCAATATTAAAATCTCAATATATGAAGACATGAACACATGAACGTCATCTTCAGAGCTGCTCCGAGTCATTTCACAAGCTTTTCACCCCATCATTTGAGAAAAACTACCGTCAAAAACACACTGAAACTGAAAGTAAAATGGAAAGACCGTCACAAACACCTGTCAAAATTAAAGTCTGTTTTAAGTTGAAGAAATTATGACAGAAATATATTACTATTGTATACTAAATAGAGATCGACCGATATATCGATTTACCGATATTTTTCCCGATATTTAAGCATTGTACCATAATTGGATATCGGTTTTTAATATCGGATTCACCGATAAATGCCACCATCTTGTGGGTGTTTTGAGAATTGCGCGCAGGATCGCCATTGCAGTGCATCTGAGGGGAGACGAGACAACAACAACGGCATGGTGCAGGTACTTGATTTGCTGTAGTTAGTAAACTTTATTTAACATAACAGCCATTTATGCACAAATTAGATGCATTACATAAATGCCTGATATTTAGTTTACGCAGCTTGGCTCTAAGAAATAGAAACCAACTCACAGAGTCATGTAAAATAATCCGTCAAGTCCTGTCCCAATAAAGACGCAACTTTTTCGGTATCGGCAAGTACCAAAAATAAAAGTATCGGTATCGGGCGAGTACTGGAAAAAGTGGTATCGGTGCATCCCTATCATAAATCCAAGATATTTAATCCATTAAAATTATACAGTTTTGTTGTGCGGCATCTCATTTTTAAAAAATAAAAATGCAATGTTTTGTTGTAAATTGTTATATTTTCATTTAATTACATTTTAAAAGATTGCTTAAATTGTTAAAGTTTTATTAATTAATTTTCAATGGACATCATTTTTGTATTAAATTTATATTAATTCATTAAACAAAATCTTAAAAAATAAATGGAAAAATCAAATGGAAAACACAGCATTTAGGGAAAAATAAAATGCATTTCATGGGACCTTAAATTAAATGGTACCATTTACCTACTTATTTCACCCCATCATTTGAGAATGATGGGGTGAAATACCTACTTATTTCACCCCATCACATACTTATTTCATTACGTTATATGATAACTGATAACATTCCAACCAAAGTTTATGGTTTGATTTGGAAAATCAAATTGATTTGGAAAACATATAGTAAGCCCTGATATGATCACCTCCCAATATCAGCCAATTCATAATTAAAAACAGACAAAGCAGCTCAAACTGCAATATGAGTAGAATTAGAAATCAATGTGAATTTGGTTACCAGTAAAGCATGTGTTTCAAGCCCAAGAGGGTTTATGTGACATAACCAATGATTCACTATATACAAAGATTTCAACCAATGCTATAACTACTCACATCTGCATTATATTTTCAAACGCTCAAAGGCAAACTGCTCATAACAGCGCGCATACGATTACACGCAACAAACGTGTGCACACATGTGTGTGCGTACTGCATCTGATATTTCATATTTCATTTATTCAATAACTGGTGTTGTCATGACAACAGTCCAAAAGAAGGAAGATGATAAAAGACAAATGCTGAGACGAGGTGCATGTGTATGTTAAGATCATCTTTAAATAGATTGAATGTTTTAGGCTGTTTGTTTTTTTAGGTTGGCACTTTTACAAGTAGAAATCCATTGAGTTTAATACACAAACAAAAGATGTGAGCGCAAAGCCTGCTGGACAATTTTTTTTTGTGATTTACCTTTGAAACTGAGCTCAATTGCAAGTCTATTTAAATATTTAACTAGCTTATGATTTCGGGTTTGATTCATTCATTAAATCTAATCAGATGGATGCAATCTTGACACCCAAATGAAGTTAGCCGCCCTTCACACAGAAACGAATGATGAAATACATGACAACTGTGAGCGTGTCCTTCTGTTTTGCCCAGTTAATGTCCGTCTTTCTGACACAAAAAGCTCAGAGAGTCTCTGTTATCTCTTTGCTCTCTGGAAGATCTTTGAAGAGCGTCTGCGTCTCTGATGGTGTCAAAGTTCCTTTACACTCGTCTGGGAACGTGACAGGAATAAGAAAGCCTTCAAGGATTAGTTCACTTCCAGAATAAAAATTTCCTGATAATTCACTCTCCCCCATGTCATCCAAGATGTTCATGTCTTTCTTTCTTCAGTAGCAAAAATATTAAGTTTTTTGAGGAAAACATTCCATATAATGGACTTCAATGGGAACCAACGGGCTGAAGGTCCGAATTGCAGTTTCATTGCAGCTTCAAAAAGCTCTACACGATCCCAGTCGAGGAATAAGGGTAATTTTCTTAAATATTTTTTTAAATTTATATACTTTTTAACCACAAATGAAAGAAAGACATGAACATCTTGGATGACATGGGGGTGAGTAAATTATCAGGAAATTTTTATTCTGGAAGTGAACTAATCCTTTAAAGAACATCTTCAGTGATGTTGAACCCATGAAAGCTGGAAGAATAAGACTGACAGACACAATTAAAAATGAAAAATAATAATAATAATATTCTTTTTTTCCCCCCCCCAAGACATTTCAGAAGAACCATCATTTTAACCAGATTCAAAATCTTGAAAAACAGTAAAAATAAATAAATAAAACAAACAAATAAATAAATCACTAATTGAACAAAAACGATGATATGTAGTATAGGTAAATAAATGAAATATCTGTTGTTTAATTAAAGTTTAATTTGCACCAAAAAATAAAAAGTAATAATAATAAAACACCCTTTTATAAAAATATAATATCAGAAGAAACAAGTAATGTAACTCAAATTTGTCAATATTTCTTAGCCTTGTTTTGATATTCATTATGTATCTCAAGATTTATGTTTTGGCTCTGAAAGGTCTTGAAAAATTTGTATTTTTTTTTTAGAGAAACCGTCATTTCAACCAAGCAGATTTAAAATGTTTCATTCAATGGGTTAAAATAAAATAAAATAAAAATAAAATAAATAAATAAAT
>NW_015557091.1:209572-216220 GCF_001515605.1 Sinocyclocheilus anshuiensis | reverse complement strand
ACAAACAAATCGTTGAATCAGATTTCTGAATGAACAGTTTGATTGACAGAATTAAATCAAACTTGAATGTTATTAAAAACTACTTGAATGATATAAAAACATCAAGAAAAGACTAAGAGGAATCACAAAGCTGGTCTAATGAAACAATCTTCTGGATTTGGATTTCGGGTTCTGTTTACGCCGACTGGCTGCATCGATGCGTTTTATTTCCAGCTTAAACATTCAAAACATCAGTCGGCAAACAGAGCTCAAGCCAATCCCAGAGTCCTCATGGTTACAAAACATGCTGCTTTGAAATGTGCATGGCACAGAGCATGTAGTGTGTGTGTGTGTGTATGCGTGATGGAGTAGACAGATTCAGAGACACAGACACATATTTATAAACACACACACACACACACACACACTCCTCTTCTTGTAGTAGCGCTCTGTGTAAGTAGGATTTCCAAGAACTGTTTGTAAGCATATGAAGGGCTGCATTCTTTGGGTGTACGGCTGGGAGACAAGCCAGTCTACACACACACATACACGTATATATTTATACACCCTTCACACTGAACAACCAATAAGTGTCAGTTTATTAAAAACAAAATGGAGTCTCTGACAGAAGGCTGCAGACCATGAAGGCAAAAGCAAAAAGCAGGCTGTAAACAAGCAGTAATAAATCCACCCACTTCAACCGAGAGGAATCCACTGAATCAGTCCAACTTAAAGGGGCGTTCACACTCAAAGAGATCTGGAGCGATAGAGCAACCAGAAGTCACTCATTTCAATGAAAGATGGCAATTTAGACTGTGCTAACCTGCTGCATTTGTCAGTCCACTGAACACTAAAATACTGCGGGACGCAAAACAATCAAACGCAAAACAACAACAACACAGGAAATAAAAATGCAATCATCAAGTGATTTTATGAGGCCCAAAACATACTTTACAGAAGAACACAGATGCTTCTAACAACGCAAGGGCAACTTCATGCACTTTTGAATTCAGACTTCACAACTATTTCCACAATTTTGTGTTTGGAACACTCAAGTAAACTAAAGCAAGGTAAACTTATTTAGAGGCACATGGGAAACCACAGCAAACACTATTCCTACGGTGTTCCTACTTGTTCCACTAAAAAATACACAAAAAAATGCACTATTGCATTTGCATACATTTTCAAAATAGGAAAAAGCAGAGTTTACACATTTTGGGAGGATTTTTCTGTCATTTAATGCCAAGGTAATATTAAACAAAAGTGTATAATAATAATAATAATAATAAAAAAAAAAAAACTTTTTACAAAGGATCATATATATTTATATAAAAAAAATATACAGTGATATGTGTGTGTGTGTGTGTGTGCGCGCATGTATGCATTCATGCATTAAGTATATATAATATTAATAATATTTGAAAAATGTTACATATATGCACATACATATATATTTATATATAAACCAAATATAATAATAATAATAATGATAATGATTTAAAAATACGTTTTAATATTTTAAAAACGATTTACAAAAAAATTACACGCACATTTTGTAAATATTACATAAACATATTATCTAAAATAATATGCAAAGATATATACGTGCCTGTGTAAAGTATATATAATATTAATAATTGAAAAAATGACCTGACACCAGACACTTTGACCTGACCATGTTCTAACTCTGAGTTCTTGTCATATTTTATTACCATTTTCTAAACTATAGCGAATAAACTGTGATCATGTGTGCAATGTTGAAGGTGTCTGAATAAATTTTGGTTTGACTGTAATATTTTTTTTAAAGGGGTCATATGATGCTATTTTAAGGTTGACTCTTAACTTTTATAAAGAATATCTCTTTGGATTTGAGACTTTAGTCTTCGCAACTTTACAGATCTTCTTTATGCACCAAGAGCTTGTAACACTTCAAAGAGAAAGGAAAACTTGAAATCGCATCATATGACCCCTTTAAAATAAATATTTTACAAAATGTATAAAACTTACAATCTTAATTATAGAGGAAATACATTACTACAGTCTGTGAAATGGGTCAATTTAGAAAAACACCCATATGCACTGCATTCTCCACTGCATTTCCACAGGGGGTGCTACAGCGTGCATTAGCATAACAATATTTCCTTCTATGGTATGTTTTTCAGGTCCACTACTTCAGATGGAATCTGGCTATTAAGTTAGTTCAAGTCAACATGTTTATAGTTAGCTTTCTGAATAATAACATAATCTGGTTTACTGACGCAGACATTTGAAAAAAGCTTGAGTAATGAGGTCAGGTACAGCCACAGTAACGAAGAAAACATGTCAAGCATTTGCAAAAAAAACGGCGCGCTCGCAAAGCTATACTTAACCTGGAATCATTCATTTGACAGCAGAAATACAGCAGCTGAATAAGCCGTCCACCTGTGCAGCCGCTGCAACAACAAACCCCAAACACTCCGCCGCGAGTACACTAGCTCAACCCAAGAGCAATAAAATCAATCAGTGATCGTATTATTTAAGACTGATGAATAGAGCAGCTCACTGAGAGCGCAGTAAATGTATACAGCCATACGTCAACACAGCGCTACTGCACACACTCAGCTACAAGAACACTGCTGCATGCAACTCTAAAACATCACACTCTATAAGACATAAACGCAGGATTAAAGCAACAGTTCACTGAATTAAAACTCTGTCATTAGGTCTTTCCAAAACCGTTTGATTTCTTTTTTTTTCGTCAAACACAAAAGCAGGAATTCCAAAGGCTGTGCTGCTAGCTGTTTTCCATGTGGTTACAATGAATGGAGACCGAAGCTTTAAAGCTTCAAAAAAAGGACACTTTGCATGAGAAACAAACCCTAATTTAAATCACTATTAGAGGTGTGCAATATTTACAAAAATATCTCAATAACGATAATTAAACAATGTATGGCTAAGTGTGTTTTTGTGCTGGTACCTTAGCTGGTTTAGGTCTGTCATGGATAAATAAATGAGACACTAAAACTGCCAGTAGGGGGGGCAAGTCCCTGTCTTAACTATTGTTCCAGCGGGAGTCATCTCAATTATCACCAGTAAAATATGGAGTGCCACAAGGATCTGTCCTAGGTCCTCTGCTATTTTCGATATTAATTTTAATTAATTAATTTTAATTTAATTAATTAATTTAATTAATTAATTAATTAATTTATGCATTTAGCAGACGCTTTGGCCAGAGGAGAACTGGCCCCCCGACTGAGCCTGGTTTCTCCCAAGGTTTTTTCTCCATTCTGTCACCGATGGAGTTTTGGTTCCTTGCCGCTGTCGCCTCTGGCTTGCTTAGTTGGGGACACTTCATTTCCAGCGATATCGTTGACTTGATTGCAAATGATTGCAAAGATACTATTTAAACTGAACTGAGCTGGATGATGACATCACTGAATTCAATGATGAACTGTCTTTAACTGAAAAATCAGTGTTTACTATTGTCATTTTGCATTATTGACACACTATTTTCCTAATTAATGCTGTTCAGTTGCTTTGACACAATCTGTATTGTTAAAAGCGCTATATAAATAAAGGTGACTTGACTTCACTTGACTTAATGAGTGATTCATTGAATCATTCATTTGTTCAAAATGGCTGATTCATTTAGAAATGAAGCAAGTGACTGTCTTTATGAATAGATCATTCATTTATGATGGATTCGTCGACTTAAATGATTTGTTCAAACACAGATTAATTCAGGAACGTGTTGCTCTGAGGCGTTTTGACTTTGTTTGGAACAAGTTCCGTTAGCGAAACAGGAATGATATTGAACAATTACGATATTATTGTAGACGATAAAGTCACTATTCACTGATAATCCTCACACTACTGTGACTGAATCGAGTCAGTGAGTTGAACTCAATCAGATCAGTTCTGTGATCAACTGATTCAATTAAAAGATTTTACTCAGAGCGATTCTCTAAAGAATTGCGCATTTCTAATTGATTGCTACTACACAACTTACAATTTTAATTATTGTAACAATTAAGTAGTGAATTTTGTAATCTGATTTACTGAAAATATGCAGCTTTAAACAAATGATTCCCTAAAGAACTCACGAATGTGTCTAAGAGAGTTATATCGGTGAATAACAACTTAAATTTCACATAAAAGCGTCTTCAGAAGACTTGAAATACAATGCATGAATCAAAGGAACTAGTTTTATGATGGTTTTCTTTTTGAAGCTTGTATGCACCAGGAACCAACACAATTCCTTATTTTTTCCCTATTTTGTGTCACTGGAGAAAGAAAATCAGCAACAACATGAGAGTGAGCAAATGATTTTTAGGTGAACTAATTCCTTAAAATGCAATCTGTAAAGCCCTTGAAAGATATGATTTATCGGAGTGTCTATTTACATTAAGTGTAAACAGCTCGCCTTGTTGGCAGAGGCTATTTACACAAGCTCCACCCACAAACGTGTGATAGGGATGGTCAACAATATAAAAGACGGCAGACAATCGTCAACTTCAGTGGCGTAGATGGTAAAGAGTGTATCGTAGTCTTTTTGACGCGATCGACCCGGGCTCAAATCCGTCTTTTGACTAACTTTTTTTTTTCTCCCTTTTCAAATCTCATATCACATCGGAAAGGCATTTATTTTCAATAAAAATTATGGAAATAATCAAAAAGTTGAAAATAAAGTATCGGGTAGGGTTAGGGTAGGTGTAGGGAGTGCTTTATTGTCCCAATAAGGTGGCATCCATTTAATAATTTGAATTAAAATTATAATTTACACTCAATACGTTATTACTGCATACTGTACTATAATACTGAGGTGCAGATAATTGCCACTATTTGCAATTAGTATAAATAGCAGAAAATCCTGCTATTTTAACAGTGTAAATAGACTCTATCTCTATCTGCACTTAGTGTAAATAGCATCTATTGCTATTTACATTTAGTGTAAATAGTCTCTATCGCTATTTACACTTAATGCAAATAGCCGCTGCCATGATTTAATGCTCATAATTGACAATCATACATCTCTAATCAATTAATAACCAATCAGAGCAGAGACGATAAACAATTTTTAAATCAGCTGTCAGCACAGCAAAGAAAAAAAAAAAGAAGAAAAAAATAATATATATATAGAAGTTGTAAATAAACCAGATTATTGAAATATACATTTTACAAGAAAATACTACTGCAGTTTTTCTAAAAAGAATCGAAGTGTTAATTGCCAACAAAAACTGCAACAGTGTTACTGTGTTGTTGTTAGAACGTTGTTAAATGGTTGCCAGGATGGTTGTTTGCAGCCTCTAGTGAAAAACGCTGCAGAAAGTTGCACACACTGAACTACAAATGAGTAATCTAATTAAATCAATATCCAAAAATTAAGTCAACATTTAGATTTCTCATATTTCCTAATTCAATCCTGCAGAGCATCTCTTTCTCTTTTGCGTTGCATAATGCCAATCCCATCCCCCTCTCACAAATATGGCTCTCACAAACCCTTAAATGCTCTTTCATCTCTGATTTTTGGTAAAAATGTGTGAATCACATGTCGGGTCTGGCTAATGTTTACTGCACGTCTGAAATGAAACATGTTTGTTGATTTTAGCTATTAGTTGGAACACAAGTTCTCATTGGACCGAACTGATCTGATAAAGATTCATATAACTTATCCTCATTCACACATGCACAAACGTTCAGCCAAACATGCATTTCATTTATCTTCAAGTTCAGACTAATACAAACATAGCTTCAATGGAGAGTTTACAAACACACAAAGCTTAACCTGCAGCTATCGGTTAACTAAGTGCAATAGCTAAACTGTTTTATTAGCTTTCTGTTAGGAAGACACGTTGGATAAAACACAGACAGAGTGAAAAGGAAAGAAAAGAAGGACAAACTTCAGAGGGAAGAGTGTGAGGATGATTTTGGGAGCTACGCCCCACGTCTAAACACATAATGAGCCTTAATGGCCGCAGTTTCACCACGTAACCAGCAGCAACCACTGCTGCGAGGAGAAAATGTCCAGCTTTTCGCCTCTCGAGTGTGTGTGTGTGTGTGTGTATGCATCTAAAGAAAACAGCACAAACAAAAGAGATTACACTTGCTAAGCATCACCATTTCTTCTAGATTTTTCTTTCTTCTCCGATCAGTGATGCTCGTCCTCTGTGCATATGTAATTTCTGTAAATGTTCAGTAAGTGTTTATGCTCTTAATGAAGGCGTGTGATGATCTTGAGTTCGGTTCAGCATTAAGAGACACCGACTGACAGAGACAGTTTGTGCCTATTCAGCACTGCCATCTAGAGATCTGCTTACACAACTACACACAAGACAGACACTCTAACCTCTGAAAGTCAACAATTCAGGGTAAAATCCTACACTAAATGTACTGAGAAAATTATTCTCTCATAAAACTAATTCTACAAACAATACTCTGGAAAAAGATAAAAAATTATCTTATTTATTCCAATATTATCATAAAAAAAAAGCATCTTACGTTAGGATTAATTCAGCTATTCAGAATTTTTTTATTTGCATTATTTTAGTACAATAAACCTTTAAATAGACAATCTCATGAAACTGATAAGAACATGTCCAGGTCATATTTCCAAAATAAATAAATAAAAATAAATAATACTAATTATATATATAATGTATAACTATATATATATATATATATATATATATA
>NW_015557091.1:201965-209453 GCF_001515605.1 Sinocyclocheilus anshuiensis | reverse complement strand
TATAATGTGTTGTTTTTGTAAACTACAAATAAAAAGATTTAAAAGGTTGTTGTTAATTGAAATAAAGCTAAAATATAAAATTAAATATACATATTAGCTGAAAAACTTAAATTAAAAAATATTGTCTTGGCAACTAACTGAAAATGAGTTTAAGTTGAAGTACTAAAATTACTGAATTGAAATAACCATTAAAGCTAAACAGAATAAAATGAAATACTAAATAAAAAAGCTCTAAAATATCTATTCAAATATTTTTTCTAGTAATTTTGGGGTGAAACATGACTTGGACATGTATTTCTGAGAAACAAATACATTTTATTTAGTCCAACCTGGATGAATGAGAACTGTAAAGTATCATTGCTGAATTTTACTTGAGTCACGTTGAGTCATGAATTAACATTAAACATAATAATTATCATGATTTTCTTAGCTCTAGTTCCCATGCAAACACAACTTTGAAGCCCAGAAATATATGCATGTGTTCTATAAATGTATAATACAGAAAACAATTCAGCCTTACTGCATCACCGTGCATTAAATACAAAATCTGATCAATATATGACAGATACCTGCCATGAATATCCATAATGAATTATTCAAACATCCTCCTGATGGACCTGCTGCAGATGCAGATTATCTCCACATGCAGATTAAGCACAAATTCACTAGAAGTCCACAGACTGTGTCCAATCATCCGTTACCAGCAGGCCATTCAAACGGGAGGCTAATGCAGAGCAAAAAGCTTTATCCAGCCATTTTCACCAACAAATCTCTGACTTTAAGCCGACAGTTGTTTTAAGCCAAAGAGCTGTTTATTCGTACAAATACTGTAACAACTAAGCTGTCTGAAAATAAAGTGTTCTGCAACCCTGGAACGATTTCTGAATGTGTCAGCATAGTGAAAATTATTAAACCATGCAGTACAGAAAAAAATGATAATCTGCTTACTGTAACATAACACTCCTACACTGAAAACGAAAGACTCAGGAGGAACAGAGCTTATAAAATACACATAAGAAGGGATGAGATGGTAGACTAGTTGACTAATCATTCAACAACCAAGTGTTTCAACTCTAAAATTTCCAGAAACACAACTTCTCAGACAGTCTAACCATCTCTGAAAAGCTGCATCTTTAAATTCATCCCATTTAAAGCCCCGCTGCTACAGCCATCAAAGTGCTTTTCTAACAAATTGACCGTTTGCAACAATAAATTTCAAGACAATTACTGTCTGACTTGATATTGCTTGCTGTGAGCAACATTTCTGTTTTTATACATAGCTTGTACATCGCCATTTTTATGAAGACTATGATGCTCTTGTGAGCTTATAGTTTTCTAGTTTATTTACCGTATCCTATTGAAAGGCTGCATTCAATGTATCGCTAAGAAATGAGTCTAATCCCTAAACCAGCCTAGTTATACAATATTAGACAGTCAGCCATGCAGATAGACATCTTACCCCTAAACACAGACGACTCATTAGGTCCAGGGAAGAGCCCATCCTGACAGTGAAACTCATACAGCGTTTGGTTTTGTCTTCAGCTTTCTGAAGCCTCTCCACATGTCAGGTAGCATTCGAACACCTGAGCCTCTATTACACGGCGCAGGCAGGTAATGAGGGCTCGACTTTCATGCTATTATACATACTACATTAAAGATTCATACAAAACCCTCTGTGTGCATTTTCAAACATGACTTTAAGGGAATTACTTCACCCAAAATGAAAATTCTGTTCTTATTTACTTTATGTAACGTTTTTGAAGGAAGTCTCTTCTGCTCACCATGGATGCATTTATTCGATCAAAAATACAGTAAAATTGTGAAATATTAATGCAAATTAAAATAACTGTTTTCTATGTGAGTATATTTTAAAATGTAATTTATTCCTGTGATCAAAGCTGAATTTTCATCATCATTACTCCAGTCTTCAGTGTCACATGATCCTTCAGAAATCATTCTAATATGCCGATTTGCTGCTCAAATATTATAACTTATTATTGTTGCTCAAATATTAAAAATGGTTATTATTAATAATGCTGAAAATATTTTTGCTGCTTAACATATTTGTGGAAAACATGATCTTTTTTTTCAGAATTCTGCTCAAATATTATAACTTATTATTGTTGCTCAAATATTAAAAATGGTTATTAATAATGCTGAAAATATTTTTGCTGCTTAACATATTTGTGGAAAACATTATCTTTTTTTTCAGAATTCTTTGATGAACAGAAAGTTCAAAGAACTACATTTATTTGAAATAGAAATATTTTGTATACAAATGTCTTTACTGTCACTTTTGATCAATTTGACAAATAAAAGTTTTTTCTTACTTTTTCACTTACCCTAAATGTATGAAGTAGAGCATCACAGTTTCCACAAAAGCATTAAACAGCAAAAACTGTTTTCAACATTGATAATAATCAGAAATGTTTCTTGAGCAGCAAATCATCATATTAGAATGATTTCTGAAGGATCATGTGACACTGAAGACTGAAGTAATGATGCTGAAAATTCAGCTTTGATCACAGCAATAAATTACTTTTTTAAATATATTAAAAAGGAAAAAAGTTATTTTAAATTGTAATAATATTTTACAATTTTAGTGTATTTTTGATTGAATAAATGCATCCATTGTGAGCAAAAAAGACAAAAATATTTCAAAATCCTTAATTAATCCAAGTCTCAAATATCATTTGCGTTTGCATTTAATTTCAAGTTCTTGTACCAGTTTGCATAAAAATTACTTTTGGGCGCTTCAGCGAAGGAAAACTTTAGGGTTCCACAGAAATAAATAACCACATAGAGATTTTGAACAACATGAGGTTAAGTAAATAATGGCTACATGTTCATTTCTGGGTGAACCGTCCCTTTAAAGAAATGAAGTTTCTTTACAACTACTTACAAACTTCCTCTTCAGTTTGACTTTTGGATCGGCGAAGCTCCTCCTCTCCGGCTGGGCGGGTTCGAACTCCGACTCTCCCAGGTGATCGTCGGCCGAGATGCTTTTCCTCAGATACGCCGCCCGCCGCCGGAAATGTGAGAACGGCGACTGAGAGCGCGGCCGCGGGTCGACGGCACCCGGAGCGACTTCGGCCTCGTTTTCATCTTCCAGCCGCCACATCTCGCCTGAGGATGGACAGACGGTACGATTCTGATCACACATCAGTCAAATATCACACACACGACATATTTAACCTTATTTCGCTGCTGGTTATTCCCAGGCATCCAGCTAGATCTGTTAACACGGGTGTAGACTCTCAGATAAGGACATTAGGGAGCTGTCAGGCCACTGGAACAGAGTTATTCATGTTTATTAGACTTGAGTCAGTCAAATCTGGGTCAGAGTTTCTACCAGATATTATGGCCCTCGTTTGGCATGATCCCAGCATAATGAGCACGTCAAACACACTGAGGGAGACGGCTGGGATTCGGTGTGTGTGTGTGTGTGTGCTGAAACGGCACCATGCTCCGCTGTTGGCGATGGCAGTTGCTAAGCAACTAGAATGGGGAGGAAGCCAAAGACTTTAGGTTTAACATTTGAGAGACAGTGAAAAAATCCTTCACAGAAGCTTTACACAAGAGCAGCTCAGCTGTGAGAATCAGGAGAAAAGCATGAGAAAGTGAGAGAGAGTGAGGGGGGGGTTGGCAGAGCAGTGCAGGCTGAAGTAAATATGGAGTACACACAGATGTAAAGTTCACACATGTTGTGAATGGAATGTGCCGCGTGGAAGCTTCCCGTTCCAGACGTCGTCCATTCACAACTACACTACACTGCCAATTCTGTCAATTCACTCTCTGTCTCTCGCTGATCATTTTGAATCACATTTTTTTTTTTTGCTCAGAGCAACTGAAGGGCATCTTGTGCATTCAGACGCTGAAAACGGAAAGAATTTAGAATTTCACAAAACATACTAGATCGTAAAAAGTCAGTAGAAAGTAATAATTATATGATGAAAATAAAGCCTATTTTTGGATCAATAAGAGTTTCTGCATTGACATTTTCATGACAATTTTAGCTACTAATTTTCATCACTGTGCAAAAAAAAGATAGAATTGACTTTGTCAATTGTTACTCTAAACTAAACCTATTAAAAATTGTTTGCATTAATTTAAATAAAATTATTACATGAATAACCTAAATAAAAAAAAGCTGAAAAATTAGAAATGTTATTTTGGCAACTGACTGAAATAAATAAGTATAAGCTGACGTAAAATGACTAAAACTGAAATAGAAAAACACATTAAAGGTAAATATAAATTATAAATATTAATACATATCATAAAAAAAAAAAATTCAAAAGCAAATAACAAAACTCTTAAAACATAACTTAGCATGAAAACTGAAAACATAAAAGTCAATTCTAAATCAAAATTCTAAATCAAAAGAATCCTAAAAGCAAAAGAAAAAACATGAAAGTCTATTTTTGGAATTTCTGCATTGTGGCATTTTCATGACAATTTTAGCTACAAATTCACAATACTATAATGTAAAAAAACAATTATTGTAATGTGAAAAATTATATATTATTTAAATTGTACAGTATTTCTTTAATATAGCAGTATTTGATTTACTACCTTTATTTAATTTATGCCTTTAATTAAAACAAAATAAATACATTACAGTAATCATAATGAATGTAGAATGAGAATCAACACAGAGAATAATTAGAATTATTTTATAGAATTTTATAATACAGAATGATTATTTTATAATTTAGCAATGTTTTAAAAAAACACAAAAAATAAAACTACTGGACTCATTACAGATCAAACAGGTTTAAGGGAAATGAAAATACTGAAAAAATAAATCATAATTTGGAAAATAAATAAATAAATAATTCATTAATTATTTCCATTTGATTTTGAAGTGAACTGTGAGCTTGACATGTTTTCATGAGATTCACCCAAGAACAGGAGCTTTGTTTTTTTTGGTTGCCACTTTACTGCTTTTCATCTAATTCACAGCAAAATCATCAAAACTGAGAGTTCAATAAAATTTGTTTTGCTAACACGGCTGTGCAGTGTGCAGTTTTAATAAATAAACACAAACACACACGCAATACCTGCAGGAGGCAGCGTACATGCTTCAAGACCACCAGGGCTGGAAGGAACACGTGGGCGCTGTTGACATTCACAAACTTTCTCCGACTGCTGCACACGGATGGCGGCGGGGGACTGAGGGATGCTGGGTAATGTCCTGGATTTGGCCAACAAAGGCCTCTGTAGCCGTCGCTCCAAAGACCTGGAACACAAACAATCAGAACCAATAACAGATTGGTTAAAATGCATGCATTTCTGAAATATACTCAATAATAAAAAGAAACAATCAATTCCAAGCAATGTTTTGCATTGCATAATATTTTACATTGTATTCATGTGTGTGGTTGTGTATTTGAACACTTTATTTGTGATGTTTTATATGAGATTATTTATGCATTTGTTATTTATCTATTTATTTATTGCTATGGTTTAATAATTAGTGCAGCTATACCTAATGCATGGAATTAAGTAGTTTTAATATGTCTCAAAACAACTTAAACATTTTGTCTTAATCACTGTGTAAAGTTTGCATGCATTACATGAACATGTTTGGATCGGTCTGCCTGTAAGGTTACAGTAATATTAAAAACATTATTTTTCAAGCATGCAAGATGGAGTGTAACAGCATGAGGAGATTTGGCTGCATTCGTGTGTGAATGTCTGGCAACGACGGAGCCGTGAATTCCAAACTGCATGAGGAAATTCTACAGCAGAATGTGACGGCGTCTGTCTGTGATCTGAACAGGCGTCGGGTTATGCAACACGATTACCATCCAAAACACTGGAGTAAATCAAAGCTACAACGCAAACAGAAGATGTTCTGCATTTATAAAGTCCAGATACAATAATCTCACTACAAAACATCCCAAAAACTACTGAAACACAGAAGTGATGAAAAGGCACAGCGCAGATGTGAACAGCAGCTGCAGAGCATTTGATTGAGGTCTGTGCCAGCAAATATACTTCACTATTGATCAAATATTAAGGGCTGCATATGGTTTCCCATCATTAGTGAAGCTCAGTTAAACTATTCATTTAATAAAGCACTGGCAATGCAAAACCGACAAATGTTACAATTTATGACATTAAATTTATAAAGATCATCCGGATCATATTGTGGACTTCAATTAAATTTGAAGTAATAAAGAAAATGTGATTTAATTAATATTCACAAATGAGTTTAATAAAAAAAAAAAAACAGGTTTAAGAACTAGAGCAGAAAATAAAAACAACTGACCATTTTCTTTGTTAATACATGCTCCTTATTGTGATTCATCAGTGCATGTTATTCCAAATGAAAAAATGAAAAAAATGTTTGTCTTTGTAATCTTTTACCAAAATGTAATAACTTGCTCTGCCTCTGAAACAGTTTCTCTCATTGGTTGACATCAATGTTTTTCTAACTTCTCCCCTGCAAACACCTGGCTTCATTCTGGTTTTTCTGAGTTTTCATGATTCCGTCAAATCAATGGAGAAAATCACATCCTGACCTACATTTTTTTCTAATTTAATACCATGTTTCACTTGTTACATGTTCTTACACAGACTTTAAAATGACAGAATTTGCAGATTTGTTATTAAGTAAAACTTAAAGCTAAAAATTATTTTCATTAATTGAAATAAAAAAATATATAAATTAGATTAAATGTATTTTTTTTCTTTTTTTTGCCAAAAAAAAAAAAAAAACATTATTGTAATGTGAAAAAAAATATATCTATGATTTAAATTGCACAGTATTTATTTAAAATGGTAGTAATTTGTTTTTCAATTACAGAAAAACAAACAAAAAAATCTGAAATATTGCCTTGGTCAAAAACCGAAATAAAAGGTTGAAGCTAAAGTGCTGAAATTACTAAAGCTAAAGCTTAAATTCGGCATGAAATCAAAATAGACTTCTTATTTTTTGATGGAATACTGTAGTGTTTATTATAAATAATTTATCCGTGCACTTCATTATTTTTTTTAAATTCATGTGCCCTCGTAATCTTTAATCAAAAACGTTAACCTCCACTCCCCCTCAAAACGACTCGTCTTCTCTTCCGGTCACGAGCTATGGCACAAGGGTGGCGCTAGTGACGTGAGGGTTAAACGCTGGGGTAAACGACAGGGGGAAAAGCTGAAGCTGATGCTTCACTTTATAGCACTGACACCAGTCATGAGGGAGTACGTTACCCCTAAACATTAAAAAGATATTAGGATATTACGACAACATTACTCTTAGGACATTGCAAACTAATTTTCATGAATATGACTTAACTTGATGGAGGACGCGCTCAGTCTCTCTCTCTCTCTCTCATGTTTTGTGCCGTTGATCGTCGTCGTCATCCTTAATAAATAAAACATTTATTCATCCTTGGGTGTCGGCTGTGAATCCAGTGGAGAGAAATCCCCCACCACTAACTGCAAACTGGCATTCAGATCTGCCTCCATTTTGTTTGCAACGCCCCA
>NW_015557091.1:190417-201242 GCF_001515605.1 Sinocyclocheilus anshuiensis | reverse complement strand
ACGTTACCCCTAAACATTAAAAAGATATTAGGATATTACGACAACATTACTCTTAGGACATTGCAAACTAATTTTCATGAATATGACTTAACTTGATGGAGGACGCGCTCAGTCTCTCTCTCTCTCTCTCATGTTTTGTGCCGTTGATCGTCGTCGTCATCCTTAATAAATAAAACATTTATTCATGCTTGGGTGTCGGCTGTGTATCCAGTGGAGAAAAAACCCTCACCACTAACTGCAAACTGGCATCTTAGATCTGCCTCCATTTTGTTGGCAACGCCCCAACTTCCAACGATCCAATCAATTCCCGAAGGACGAAATCAAGTCCCGCCCTCTCATTTCAGATGCCGTTTCACTCGGATATATGTCACAGCAGAGAAGAAAAGACAATCGCAACTTCCGTTTCATGCCGAATTTAAATAAGTATAAATGAAATCTAAATAGAAATTTTAAAATAATTTAAAATAATAATGACAAAAGCATACAACAAAATTACTAAAACTTTAAGTTACATAAAATTCAAATATTCAAAATAATTCAATTTAAAATAATTATAAATAAATACTATAAATTCCAGTCCCATATATGCTTTCATTCTATAAAAAAAAATAAAATAAATAATAATAATAATAATAATAATAATACATCCAACATTTCTCCTATTGTGTTAAAAAAATCTTCAAATTAGGAACAACACGAGGATGAGTAAATGATACCATAATGATCTTCCCTCGGTCTCCTACGTCTCAGATTTTTCTCCTGAGAAAAGGGCTCCAATAATCTCACATGTGAGTTTCAGATCAGATCTCAACAATGTCTCAATTTGTGCTCTAATTTACCAAATCAGCAAAGTCTGCGATTAAAAAATGAAAGATCTCAAATATGAACTCTTCTGAAATGATGCCAGCTGCTCCACATTCATTCACATTTACAGCTCTATACTCTTACACAGTCTCACTTGTGTCTGTTTTTATTTCTCCAAAGGAATTTTACAAGAAAACCAGATACTTCAATGCAACATAAACAACTGAGCACTAAAGACAAAGACACTAGACTGCATTCACAGATTTGATATATGAGCATTTACACCTTTTCAAAGGTTCATGACTAAAACATTCAGATGAGTTAGTTCAATCCCTGCCAATCACAGTTCAACGTCTGTTCCGTCCCTCTAAATCCACTCCTTTCATTGGCTGCTCATTTCTGTCATACTGCCCTGTTCTATCTGCACACTGACCAGACGATTTCTGCCCCATCCAGGTGAACTGACCACACTTTAACCCTCCAGGACACACTACACACTACAAGCACTTTTATGAGCCAAAATATGAGGGGAAAGTTTCAGATGTCAATAATACGGTTCAAATTTGATTATACAGTGATATGTGCTCATCTTGTTTTAAAGTACAAAATATGTCAGCATTATTAAAGTATTAACCAAACATACCAGCCGTTTTCAAAATAAAAGCCTGAAATCTCAAGCAGGACACACATGCACACTCTTCCAGCTGTACACACTCTCAAACCGCGCTCTGATTTTGGAGTACCTGGCCTCGGCTACTGTGCAGCAGTAACTGACGCTGCGACGGGTGTCCCTCCGAGCCATGAGCTCATCCCTGGAACGCCGGCGGTTAAAGTAATCCGTAAGTTTCCCAAAACTTGCCATTCTGTCCCTCGCGTGCATGCGTCCGCGTTCTGCTGTTATTCCACGAGTGGCTGTGTCATATTCGTTCACTCACATCCTCACTATACCCACAGAAACACCAGTGAACCCGGAGCAGCAGCAGTCGCGTGTCTGCCACTCGCTCACACGCTAATAATAGCCACGCTTATAAACTTCCTTCAAAAGCAGCCAGCCGCGAGAGAGACGCGACAAGACGGATGCGTGCGAGTTTAGTGTGTCTTTCAGCATTCTCCCTCCGGAGCATCATCAGTGCTGCGGCAACATCATCAGCATCCTGCATCTCTCTCACTCAGCCTCTCTCTCTCTCTCTCTCTCTCTCAAATGCGTGCCGAATGCTTTGAAAGAACTAATATGATCTAGAGCAGGGGAGGGGGAAAAATTAATGAGTAAAGATGAAAAAGGAATCAGAGAAAGCCTGCCTAGAATGAGTGATTTTTGCCAACTGTTCTGCATTAAGAACGGTGCATGTCTAATTGTGTGTGTGTATGTGTGTGTGTGTGAATCATGCTTTGATAAAGACGGCAGCCTGGGCTGCACTTCAGAGAATGGAGTTCATAAAATCAATACAGGCTGAGGACAGGAGAGCATCGCTTGTCTTTTTGTGCTCCAGTTCATCCATTATATTCCTTTTTTCTTTAACTTCTTGGCTGGATATTGAAGCTGAATTAAAATACACTGTAAATGACAAAAAAGGTAAATGACTGCATCATCAGCTGGCCCATTTTTGCCTGCTGCAAGCAAAAATGAGTGTATATGTATTGCACATTCATGGCAGATTTACAGGACTGTGTCCGCGGCTCTCATTGAGAATAAATCGTGTTCTAGCATGTAACTTTGTCCAGCATATTTTCCTCCCCGCAGCATCTCGCTTCTGCTGCCGTCTGTGGTTTTGCTCTCATAATAGAAGCTGAAGACGGTGGGGATGGAAATAACACAATGTACAATACAGGTCTGCGTTATTTCATTGCAAGATTTCTAATAATTGCTGTTCTTTTGAAATTTCTATTCATCAAAGAACCCTGAAAAGATGTATCACAGTTTCCATATGAAGCAGCACAACTGTTTACAACAATAATAATATTAAAAAATAATTCTCGAGCGGCAAATCAGCATATTAGAATGATTTCTGAAGGATCATGTGGCACTGAAGACTGGAGTAATGATGCTGAAAATTCAGCTCTGATCAAAGGAATAATTTACATTTTACTATACAGTATATTCACATCGAAAAATTTTAAATTGTAATAATATTTCACAATATTACAGTTTTTACTGTATTTTTAAACAAATAAATGAAGCCTTGGTGAGCATGGCCCAAACAGTAGTGAACATAAAATAGACAATATAGCATGAAATAATTTGCATTATATGAATTTGTAAACTAGTGTTCATGAGCGCACAAAATAGGAATGTGTGAACATCACGGACAAGGGCTCTAAGCGTGTGTCTAGGGCTGAAAAAACCCATGCTGGTAACAACAGAGATGACAATGGTGATATCTACTGCCTTTGGGAGAAACATCAAAAATAGCATGTACAGTATGTCAACACCTGCCTTCAGTGATAAATACAGCTTCAGATCACAGCTGTTATCATATTTTGCGTGTGTTAGTGTGCTTCCCTGACTCTCTCATATCAAACATCCTACCCTATGCAAAATGAAAATGATATTTCATAAGATACTATGCTTGTCTGAGCATCACGACCAGCACAGCACAGCAACACTGACTCAACCAATGGGGTGAGTTTGGGGAGGGCCTATCTGTTTGCCCAACTAATAAGAGAAGTGCGGAATGTTTGGGAAATTTTGTTTTTAGAATTCTATTTGGAATCACTGCAATTAAAAAAAAAAAAAAACACAACATCACTGGCTGTTCAATTAAGCATTGGAGTATTATTTCAAATTAATATGTGGAATACTAACTGTAACGAAAACCCTTTCAAATATTAGTATGATCTCACAAGACCTCCATATAAGCATTTAGTGAAAAACAATTTTACTCAAAAATAGCTAGCAAATTAAGATTTACAACTTTGAAAAATCATTTTTAAGAGTGCCATTATGATTATTTATTTACCATTTTTATTCCAATCTCGTGTACAAGACAACTTTTAGCAGATAGGTGAACAATTAGTAAAGAAAAAGATGTTGAAAATCAAGGTTTATATTATTTCATTGCACTGGAAATGGAAGGTCAAGTCGACTGCCATGCGTAGTGGGACATAGTATTGTAAGTACTACATGTTTAGGCAAAAGTAGCACATCATATTCTCTGCATACAGCAAAAGTGCTTACTGAGTAACATAAATACTACACACTACAAAAACAGTAATAGTACTATTTAGGGCTGGGCGATATGACGATATTATCGTATATCGACAATGTCTCGTAAACATATCCCCATAGTAACCATACAGGTCTTTTTGCATGCAAGAATGAAATAATTTAGTAGGAGGGTTGGGAATCGAAAAGCTATTCCAATTTCGGAAATCAGATCAGATGCCTAAGGTCAGGAATCAAACTACATTTCGATTCTGCATCTCGATTTCTGTACGCGCATTTATTGTGATTTCAAAAGATTAAACTGAAAGAAGACGAAATAGAACTCACTTCTGCACTGGCGCGCAGTTTTCTGTGCTGCACACACACACACAAAGCGCACGCACAAAAGCCGCCTCTTATATACGCAAACACTGGACTGAGCTCTCTTTCTCATGTTCTTACACATTCTAATGGACAAATACACACAGAATTATATCAAAATATCCCATAAATACAATCAGTTATGTCTTAAGTGAACGTAGAGAGTTGAGAAAGAAAACAAGGGTGTATTGGATCCGTGCATTGACAGCAGCCGCTGCCCCAATCATAATGTTAATCAAAGAACAAAAGAAAAGAAAATCCCTCACTGATCTTGACTGAATCACTTTTGTAACCTCAGTTTATATTTTATTTGCCTGTTGTTCGGCGCTGACTACTGTAATGGCAACGTGCATCTGCGTATGTGATTATTTTGTAGATGCGTTCCAATATAATTTACCCTTATTTAGGGTATAGGCCTATTCTATTTTGAGCTGCAGTTTAATAAAAGTTAAACAGAAAAAAACTAAAAGTAGCACTGCATGTGTTTCTGAATATTTATTTAAACAGACTGTATAATGATGAAAAACCACAAACATGACAGGTATAATTACAATACGCAAATTCCTTCAAAAATTAAATTTAAATTACCCTGCTTCTAATTAAATAAAGCAGTTATTTTTATTTCGTTAAAAACGGGCCGAAAGAGATCTCCGAACTAGGCTACCAGAAAAGAAGAAAAAAAAAAAAAAAACTTTTCATTTTTTTATCCCTGCATGATTTTAGTCATACATGATAAATATTAAATACTTTATAGCTTGACTACAAGTTTAAAAACAACACTGCAATTGTTATAATTAAGGAAATTAAACTTACCATCATGAAATGTGTCTACACAGGCAATAATGCCAAAAAGAAAGAGAAACATCGGAAAATCGGCATATTTTATTCAAGACATTATTATATGAAATTAACATGAATTTATCATTCTTACAATCACCGCCAGAATGTCCAACTTCACCATGATGAACTTAAAATTGGGTTCTATTATTTTTCCTCAACAGTTCTCCTCACAAAACGAAATTCATTTCAAACACAAATTTGATAAGAAAAGAGTGGAAATTATTAGCAACACCAAAATAACAGCAAAGCTGATGTTTTCTGTTAGTTTAAGAACAAACTAAGAAAAGTAAAACCAAACTTTGTGGCAATAATTAAGACCAAAGTGAGCATGGTGTGTGTTTATGGTGCATGTCGGCAATGTTGTCTCGGCGGGGGCGGGGTGTGGTGGAGGTGGGGCTTAGGTAGACGATATTATCGGATATCGCAATATTTTTAAAGGTGATTATCGATACGATATTTTTGACATATCGCCCAGCCCTAGTACTATTGTATTATGCTATTCCAAAGATAGCCAATAGGGCCTTTCGCACCGCTTTAGTTCCAGAACTAAATGTACAGTACTAAAGTACTGGGATGATTTTGCGGGAACTATTTCCCAGTACCAAACGCCAAAAAGTGGGTAGTTCCACAATTAGTTCTGGTACTATGAAAAGGTTCCCTCGGTGCGAAAGGCCCTAATGATAGACACGGATGAAGAAGGAACATTGCCGTCTAGTGTCTTCTGCTCTCTTTCTCACACACACACTGAAAAAAAATTATTTTCTTTGATGCTGTTCACTTTATTTAAACAATTCATTTTGATTTAACACTATTATATCAAGTATCCCATTCAAACAAGATCGCATCATGTTAAACTGACTTGAAACAGTCACTACTTTTTGGCTTAACTCAATGTTTTCATGTTGAAATAACATGTTTCAATTAGGGCTGGGTATCGATTCAGATGTCCCGATTCGATTCGATTTCGATTCGCAAACTCTCGATTCGATTCGATTCTCGATTTTTTGATTACATTCAGTGAATATAGTTGTAATACAAATGCTATTGATATTTCTAAAAAATTAACAGTAAACATCAGTTTACAAATGGTGAATTCATAAAAACAAATTAAGAACCACATGCCTGTATTTTAAACCTATACTTTTTTGTATAGGGTCCTTTTTAAAAAAAAATAATAGGGCCCTATAAAATGTTCTTACTTTTTCTGGTAATCAGATGAAGGCATAAAACATTAATTTAATTTATCTTAATCAAATGAAAAGTAAACCCTTTTATTTTTTGCCAAACAAAGTGCTGCACAACAGAGGTTTACTGTTAAAATTAAAAAGAAATCATATAGTGAGACGGCAGAAGCTGAAAACACCGCGAGCGTCATCCGCGCTTTAGTGTGTGTAGTGTGCACAAATCCGCCATTCATTCATTCATTGCAGAAATCATGGCACCTTATGCGTGATATCAGATGCTTCCGCAGATTTATAGTATTACTATAACATTTCACCTGAGCATTGCAAATCATGCGTATGGCCATGATAAGCGCTGAATGAATGACAGGCTTTCTGTTGTAACATCGCGCAAGGTAAATAAGGGTGACATCTAGTGGAGAAGACTAATGATAAGATTCACGTTAATCAGATCTTATTTTAAATGTGTGCTGAAATAAATCCTGGAAAAGATCGATTCGCGGCTTTTGAGAATTGATATCAAATCGACGTCATTTAAAAGAAAACGATTAATCGAAAAATCAACTTTTTTGCCCAGCCCTAGTTTCAATCAAGTAGGCCTAACTCAGAAATTAATTTAATGTAGTAGCTTTTGCCTATGGCTGACCATAAAATATTTCAAAGGAATTTGAACTTACTCTAAGGTTTCTCATTTCTTTTAAATAATGTTTTCCTATTTCAGACAAGATGGCTTTTTCGCTGGAGAAAGCAATACTATGGCCAGAGGACTAGAAGATTTGAGTCAGAATCAATGGTTTAAAGTTAAAAATGTCTTAATGATGGATTTGTTTCTTGCAAACACGCAGCTTTCCACTTCACAAGACATTAACTGATGGATTGGAGTGGTGTGGATTACTTGTGGATTATTGTGATGTTTTTATCAGCTGTTTGTACTCTCATTCTGACTCACTGCAGAGCATCCATTGGTGAGCAAGTGATGCAATGCTACATTTCTCCAAATCTGATGAAGAAACAAACTCATCTACATCTTGGATGTCCTGAGAGTAAGTACATTTTCAGCAAATTTTCATTTTTGGGTGAACTATTCTTTTAAATTGTCCTTAAAGGTTTAAATAAGGCTCCGCCTCCACACCCTCCTACACTAAATCTACATATGGGCTGCAGTGGGCAGGATGATGATGAATGAGTGGCAGGAGGAGCTAAAGTCACTATTTTCACCTTAAACCAGCGTCAACTAACGAAACGCTCTGCCTCATCGTATGACGCCATTAGTGTATCCCTTTATAGACATGATGGGTTTTAAAATCAAACACTAATGAGATGACACTCAGTCTGGGGTTGTGATACCCTCAGGAAGTGCGTACATCATTTCAGCAAAATGATACTTCCTGTTGAACAGAATTATTTTCACCACTACTCATCAATATTGCGTCAATAAATTTGAGCTTAATTTGGCATCTCAGTAAAGGGTCTGAGTATTTACGTAAATTAAAGAAAAATGTGCCTGTTTTTTATGGATGCACATTTTATGGCAGATACCGATGAGCAATGTTCTTGTTTTGTGTGATAATTAATTAACCAATATAATGAGATGTTATACTGTACATGCCTGTTTTAAACAAAAATTACCATTTAATTTAGGAGAAACATGCATCAAGTGAAATAAGGCATTAAAACAAACGTAGAAAAAAATTTAATGTGCACTATTGACTAAAAGTTTAGTGTCAATAAGATTAAAAAATATATATATATTTTAAGAACTTAATACTTTTATTGAGCAAGAATGCATTAATTAGATCTAAATTGAGAGTAAAGACATTGAAAATGTTACAAAATATTTCTATTTTAAATTAATGTTCTTTTATATTTTCTATTCATCAAAGAATCCTGAAAAAAATGTATCACCATTTCCACAAAAATATGAAACTGTTTTCAACATTTATAATAATCAGAAATGTTTTTGAACAGCAAATCAGCATATTAGAATGATTTCTGAAGGATCATGTGACACTGAAGACTGGAGTAATGATGCTGAAAATTCAGCTTTGCATCACAGGAACAAATTATTTTAAAATATATTCACATAGAAAACAGCTATTTTATATTGTAATAATATTATGCAATATTACAGTGTTTATTGTATTTCTGATTAAATAAATGAAGCCTTGGTGAGCCATCTTTCAAAAACATCAATAATTCTCACCAACCCCAAACTTTTGAACAGTACAAATAGTTCAGAGTTGTGATCAACTCATATGGGTTACTAGTACTAGAACTTAAGGAGAAGTAACTGATGGCTGATATGCGATATAGACCAACACCTTTTAAATGAACATGTCCGCATGTTCACTGAAATTCAACTGATATTTTTACACAATATTTATTTGAAATTCACACAAATATCTAAAAGCAAATTGGTAGATTTTGAAACCGACAGACGGGAGAGTTAACATTCGTTTTAATCAGCCAATGCTGATAATCTCAACATGGCCAAATATTGGCTGATTTATAGGCGTCTGAATAGTCGTCTAAAAGCACAGTACATCAAGGCCTGTCTTTAGGGCTTTTAAACATGATGAATATTGATGTGCGTGTTAATGAAATACAAAACGAGAAGACTTACTCCATCAGCGTGTCCGTACTGAATACATCAGCATAACAGCCTGCGAACATCACGCCAGACACATCCTGAGAGAAACACAGACACATACGGTTAGATTTCAGCTTCTGTTCACGTTCACATGCAGGAAAAGAGGAATCATCACTAGAGCTGTTCCTCTTCACCTTTGAATGCTGGTTTGTAACCAATCTAATCAACCTCAAAAACACAACTCTGCTGAAAATCAGGAACACTTTTGATTATATTGGATAGGAAAAAGTGAACTAAACAGTCATTTTTCACCCTCATGTAATTCCAAACCCATATTTAACAACGTAAATATTGACTCTCACAATTCTGTACCGATGCAATGTATTCCTTTATCATGAAACGGATTATAACAACATCAAAAGGAGCAACACAAAACAGGACAGTGTCATGGGAACCTTTAGTACAGAAACTTGTTTATTAAAAAAAAAAAATTTTCAACCCAATTGTGACCTTTTTTTTCTCACAATTTGGACTTTTTTCCCCTCACAATTCTGAGTTTCTATCTCACAATTAAGACTTTTTTTCTCGCAAATTGTGAGATATAAAGTCAGAATTGTGAGATGTAAAGGCAGAATTGTGAGATGTAAAGGCAGAATTGTGAGATGTAAAGGCAGAATTGTGAGATGTAAAGGCAGAATTGTGAGATGTAAAGGCAGAATTGCAAGATATAAACAGGCAATTCTCAGGAAAAAATAATTGTGAGAAGTTGAAATGACCTTTTTTTATTGTGGAAAAAACAGTTGCGAGCTGTAAAGTAAGAATTCAGAGAAAAAATTTCAAATTTGCAAGATAAAAATTCAGAATTGTGAGATATAAATGCAGAACTGCAAGATATAATGAGATATAAACTTGCAATTCATACAAAAAGAGTCAGAGTTGTGGGATTAAAAAATTTGAATTATGTTTTTTTAATTGCGAATAAACAGAATTGCAAGATATAATCTAAGAATTGCGAGGTCAACTGAGAATTGAAAGCAAAAAAACTCAGAATTGTGAGATAAAAAGTTGCAATTACCTTTTTTTACTGCACAGAAACAACTGCAAGATGTAAACTCTGAATTCAGATTTAAAAAATCTAAATTGCAAGATAAAAACTGAATTCAGAGAAAACAAGTCAGAATTGTAAGATATAATCTCAGAATTTCAAAATGAAAACTTGCAATTTGCGAGAAAAAAAGTCAGAATTGTGAGATAAAAAGTCGCAATTACCTTTTTATTTTATTTTTTATCCATGGTGGAAACAGGTTTCAGTAGGAAACAGCTTTGTACTAGGGCTGTGCGATATGGACAAAAAAACCTATCGCGATTCCTTTGATCAATTTTGTGATTTCGATTTTAATCACGATTTTGACACACACAGACATGCTTTACAGTCATAAATGCATTCAGTGTGAATTTGAAAACTATTTCCAAAAAAAAAACAATTAGAGCTTTATCAAAAATCTGTAACATGTCTCTAGAACATTTTTTGCCATGCATTGGTTATAGAGCTCTTTGTGGCGTTGCCTCAGATGTTGAACTAGATTTGTTGCCCCACGTTCACACGTACTCCGTCTGCAGTGTGTATGCGGTGCAGAAGCAGCACGGACTCATTTTGCTATTATTTTCTTGTGCAGAAGCAGCACGGACTCATTTTGCTTTCGCACAGGACGCGTTTGCAGTCCGCTCCTGATCCGCGGCTGTTTACCACAAACACAACATTTATCCATTATTTTGATTTCAAATCCAAACGTTGTTTCTGAGAATGCTTTTTCAGCATTGTGATTCTCTTTTATCACAGTACAGTAATACAATCTTTCATAGACATATTCATGTTTAATCTCAATA
>NW_015557091.1:176801-189144 GCF_001515605.1 Sinocyclocheilus anshuiensis | reverse complement strand
AAAAAGCCATGTGTTGACTGTGAAACAGTAGACTTTAATTATATGCATTTATGGTGTAATTACTAAATTTCCATGCCAATCCATGTTATTTTTGTCACTTTCAGCGCGTGCAGCACAGCAGAAATAGATTCCGTGCAGAAACGATCGCAACAAGACTGCTGCAGACGCACCACTCCTGCAGCGCACTGCTGGAGCACAATCGCGTGCAGTGTGAACGCTCTGATCCGTTAACATGGGCGCGGAAAAAATACGCACCACAGATGGGAGTGTGTGAACCTGGCGTTATGTTTGTATGTCTGTTCTGTTCTCGTGCTCCATTTAGGCACGCTGCATTCTGACTGGTTCGGATAGCATACTGCGGGAGGTCGGGGGCGTGGAAAATCGCGCTATAAAGCAATTTAGAAATTGCGCACGCTCAAATCGCGATTTTATGACGATTCCAATTAATTGCACAGCCCTACTTTGTACTATCATGCATGCTTTTCTCATAGGAAATCTTACATCCTGGAAGTTGCACTATTGTGTGTGTGTTTAACATAAGCCCTACAGAAGCCGCCAGCCATCGTATTCCAGCGTCTCTGCATGTTCAAACAGAGTTGCAGCTAACATTTACAAATGCTCCTGGCATGACGGAAACTTCATCATCATATGCTTAACAAATCTCTCAATCAAACCATCACTCGCATTAACCTTCCGCTGATATTTACTGGATAATGTAATTTCTGTGAGTCACCCACCTGACAACTCATCACAACCTCCCTCAATGCTCACCTTCCCCACGCCTGTGACTCGCTTCTCTGAATGTCAGCGGGAAATAAAAGAGTCCACTTCACCATCCATGTAATGATTCACAAGCTGAACAGAACGAATGGAGGAAATGACACACTTCATAGCAGCTCATTTCCTGTGGAACTGGACAAATGGATCTCAATCCAAACGTCTCCCACTCACAAACACACACACTTTGAGATCCATCTGTTAAACTCACAAGCAACAATAGCGGTCCTTTCCTTTAGCCACTATGGGCATATAATAGTGTGTGTGTGTGTGTGTGTGTGTGTGTGTGTGTGTGTAAGCATCCTTTTCCTGACCCTGCTGTATCAGGACACACCTTACCATCTGACTTCCTCACACTCGCAACCTGCGATTCCACTCACCCAAACACACACACACTCACGTGTTTACTTTTTATAAATAGGAACGTCATAGACTTTTATGTTTTTGATTTCTATGAACTGTTGTTTTTACATGCGGTTCAATGATGTGACGCCCATTTTATTGTCTAAATCTATTAAATTATTTATTTACTTTTTTGTTCTGTATTACAATACAACAAATACAATAAAGGTGTGGAAAATGCAGTGCACTGCCAAGAAAAAAACATGTCTTGAACGACGAACAATTTCAATTTCTGAACTAAAAATCATTTTGATATGTTTCACTGGGTTTAAAATTAAAATTGCTAGGTTTTACAAACTGTCTGGAGACTGTAAAAGAAAATCTGTAAATATTGAAAACATAAGGACTTGGCCATAATTTTGAATTATTATGATTTTTAAAAAACTAAATAAGCACTAAGAAGCAATTTTGTTTTGAAATTATTATTCACATTTGAAAAAAATTTATCTGCCAAATCAAGTTTAGTGTGTGATGTTGTCAACATATAGGAAGCCGTTTTGATGTCATGTGACAAGAAAACCATGAAATATGATGAGAGGTCATTAAGTTGTTTTAAAAAAACAAAACATTTTGGCCTTTTATTTGGCCTTTTTGACACGTTTTGTTCAAATCAAATGGAGTAACAAGAAAATTCATTGATATTTGTGATTGAAATATGTATGACATTGGTATAAAAATACTTGAGAAATGTTTGACATTTTTTAACCTAATAATAATAATAATAATAATAATTAACATGAATTCAATTCAGTCACATGTATTCAACATGCAATGAAAAAAACGAGAATTATTTGTCATTTAATCAAAAAATATATATAAAAGAACTGCAGTTTACATTTATAAAAACAAATTGATTGATAAAAACACTAAATATTTATAAACAAAACATGAAAAAGTTCATTAAAAATATTTTAAATGATTTCTCCATTTTCCTCATCTTAGATATCTTTATTTGTCATTGACCCTTATAGACTATTACTACAAACATTGAAACTGCATATATATATATATATATATATATAAACATAATATTATAATATAATATTTACGCTTTGGATAAAAGCGTCTGCTAAATGACTAAATGTAAATGTAATATAGACATACAAACATATAATATCATAGACATACAAACATACATATGCACAAACTAACACACATCCTTACTGACACAAACACACAAAACCATTCAGAACTGCCAAAAAAAAATCCTACAAATCCTCAGTTATTAAAAAATGAGGCATCTTCCCAAAGGACCCGAGTTTGCACTGGTGTCTGTGAATGTGAACTCAAAGCGACATCTGATCGCCATGGCAACCGCTGAACACGAGCGCGCAAAACAAAAACCTGTAGCCTACAAATCCGAAAGCGAATATAATTACCAAACCAGCTTCAGTTCGGTGACATAAACCTCGCAGCCGAGAACAACAAACACAGTCAGTCAGAGGAATGTCTGATAAACACACACGTACCTTCAAGACAAAGAAGTCGGCGAGTTTCCCAAACTCCAGACGCCTCAGTCAAAGAGTTTTGAGCCTCAGGTCTGATTTTCCTCTCATCTCTCTTGAGTCTCTTCTGATTTCATCGATGAAAACAGAAAGCACCGGACTCGCTTAGATCTTATTGTGTCCACTCAATTGTTGCCCGTGTCTCTAAACAGTGTACTGCCTACTGAGGCTACATTTTGGGCATCAAATGTTTCTAATAATAACCGTTTCCGTTGTGACGCAATCTTCTCTTCCGGTAGGGGGCGCTCGGCCGCTCATTAACCCGAGCCGCATGCGGATCTCGAGATGATTTTGGCTTTTTAAGACATAAAAAGTGCATTCGTTGAAATATTATTATTTTTAAAAATCACATATGACATATAAATGAAGATCCGCTGTTAAAATCTATGTAAAGTAAATTAAAAATATAGCGAATTCTAACCTGCGCTGAGAAAAGTAACAGGTATCACGTGACGACGTTATCGGCTTCATAGTTATGAAAATACATTTTACAAACAAAGAAAGTTAGTGCCTTGAACTTATTTTTTCTTGTCTATTAATATGAAATGTTCATTATATTCCACAACGGCATGCAATGTTTGATATATTCTGTAGGTAGCCTACTAGTGTTTATGTATTATTATATCAACACAAATCGGCGGTCTAGATAATAATACCTTTAACAGACTTAGAAACTATACATAGAAAATTATTATTTATTAGACCAATCGTACCTGACCAATAAGGACCAATCCTGGTCCGTTAAGCCCCGCCCACGGTGTGCTTCATGGTCTTGTTACCTGCCGATCCAACCGCTTATTGTATTTCTGTGGGATTTAAAACTCAATATGTGAAATATTGAAAAAATTGAGGTTTTTGTCATGTCTCGGCTGATTTTAATTAGATATGACACGCTCAAACCAGTTTCGGTTCATAACAAGAATACATTTTCGTCCAAAACCAGGGAGGGTTTTGATTATTATCATTTGATGACAGGTCCTTGAAATATGGCCAATTATTCAATTAAGGCACTTATTGAATTCTTGAAATTAGACTTATTCAAGTTATTTGTCATCAAAAACAAACGAATAAACAAATAGGCTACAGCGGGTAAGAATCACCCCCCTTTGCGGACTGAAATGGAGATGGACACAGTGCAGTTTATAGCATGCAAGTGAAAAATATAACTAGAAAAAAATAAGTAAATAAAAAACCAGAATCACTGAGTTGGAAAAAGGATCTTTTAACAGTGCTTTGCCACCCATAGTTGGTTGTTTGCTTCAGTTGCACTACCAAGGACGGAAATGCTCCAGGAAAGCGCTTTTCATGCTGAGCTGATCAAAATGAGCACAGCTGATCACAGATGAAAGTCAAATGGCTTTGTGAGCCATTGAGAAGGTGATTAGCTACACCTGATTGAGTTTACAAGTCATTTTTAGGAGGGGGCTGATCCTTTTTCCAACTCAGTGATTCTGTTTTTTGTTTTTTTCTGACATGTTGGTGTTATATCTTTCACTTGGATGTTATAAGTTGCACTGAGTAAATACAGCTGGATAAAACAAAAACTGTCCGTCTTCATTTCAGGCTGCAAAGCAGCAAAATTTGATTATTTTAAAGGGGGCTGATTCTTTTCTATATCCACTGTAAATATCAGACAGTTCAAATATTCTATCAGAACCAAATATAGAGTTTTGTCTTATAAATATTCTTTAAAAATATTAGTTATAATGTTTGGCGTGGTGGTAATGGCAGCAGTATTAGGGACAGTGAATATTTGTTATAAAAATACAAACTGCACACATTAATGGCAAATTCAAAATATGATTTTTAAAGTTCCTATGAGAAGGTTCAATATAGACTTAAATAATATATTCATATTGAAATTTTTCTTACAGAGGGAAAAGGTGTGGACAAACCTAAAATAAGGAAACAAACTAAAAATATTTGAGGGACAAACCCATATGCACACAGTACGGTATATTTCCTGGAACATGTGATATTCCATACAAACTCAAATACACCATGTGACACGGAATTACCGGGATTAAATCTGTTCACATATTACATGAGAAATGCACTGAAACTGGGAAGGTAGGATTTTCTTCTCTTTCTGATTCTGATTCTGATTCTGATTTATGCAATTGGCCGCTGGATTAGTACAGAGACCTGCTACCAGAGCTTTGAAGGATCACTGCACCAAACGCATCTGAATTATGTTATTATTCTATGACTCTATTACTAATAAATGTTTAATTCTAATATAATCATACTCATTTAAACTGAGGACTTTTAACATCTCTCTAAACCATATATTTAATCCATTATATCTTTTTTTTTTTTTTTTGCTGTTCTTTCTTTCAACTTGCAAATAAGCCTTAGGATATGTTTATAATAGCTAATTATAATTCTATCTATGCTTGCTGTAATAAGAACTGCTTGAAACCATTAACAGGGTAAACGAACATAATTTTCTCAGAACTTTCACTGTTAACCACTAGATGGAACACTTGTAACGTTTTTATTCATGTTCCATCAGATAGTCTGACACATTTTATATCTGCTCTTCAACAGTGCTGTCGTTCTTCGGATAGATGACGCTAATCAATCACCATCAACATAATAGTGGCGCCTCAAGTCACTGCTTTGCATTTTGTAGTGAAAATATAATGTAGGCCTACATGTAAATTATTAATCACCAATAACAATACACGTCGCCTGTGAGTTTCATTTTTAAACGATCACATCACATTTATGATTAGAATAAAGTGTTGATATCATTGAATATTTAAATATATTTAGTTATTTCTTATCATCCTTGTGTAATTTACCACAGGCTCAGTTCCGGTTTTAGCTCAGTTTGTTGAGAAAACCGACTCGATTTACCCACATCCGGGAGTTTCTCTCTCATAAGAAATAGAATGAAAGGCTGGAAAAATAGTGAAGCTCAGAGGCCTAGAGGTTGTCTATAATTATTCAAGTACGATACCTGTTAACCTGTTTTAACTCTTCACTGTTTATGTTCAATTCAACGACCATTAAAATAAATTTCTGTCTTTATTCGTGTGTAAAATATTGTCAAGACGCTGATGAGGTACGTCACCTGATACCTGTTACTTTTCTCAGCGCTGATCAAGATGGACCAATCACAGTTGATTGTGTTGGCTGATTGAGAATTAAAAAAAATAATAATAATTTTATAAACACTGTTGAGGCAGATTGTGATTTGCATTGCTGTTATGAATCTTTGTAACTCGTAGATTTACAAATATGCATTTTTTCATCAACCAAATATTTTCAATAAATAATAAACGTCGTGGGATTTGAACGCGGCTCAATGAGGATTCAGGTTTCTGGGCCGCCGAGCGCCCCCTGTAGAAATAAACCAGTGCGTCTCCTAGGAAACACTCACAGGCCGACAACATTTGCGGTTCAATGAGAATGTATCTCTCTCTCCGATACACACAAGGCATTTTGGGAAACGAGTTTCAGAAATCCGGATTCTGAACGAGAGCTACGCATTCTTACCAGCGCAGCGCGGTGTTCGAGCGCGGATTTACGGCGAGTGCGCGGCGATCTGTTTCTTGAGATTATTTCCACAGAGGAGCATGAGGAACCCTGCGGGATTAAGGCGGTAGATCAAACCAGCCAGATCACACATCAACTCATCCACAAACGAGCATGGATCGGAGGAAAAGAGAGCTCGTGGAGAGTGAAGACGCGTTTATATGAAGGTTTTGGGGAAGAAACAAGTCGTTTCGGACAACAGAAGGGAAAATTAAACGGGCAAATCAAGGAAGAGAAGATCATCGGTCCATCCAAAGGGCTACCTGTGCTTCACAAGTAAAATCACACAGATTAAATCGATCATAACAGACCTCATCTGTCAAGCTGTAGGTAATTTGATGTAGATGTGTTTCTATACGGTGTGTTTTGGCGGATTCAGTCGCATCAAATGTTACATTGTATCGTTTCTTTCTTTTTCAACTTCCTTGGCGAAGTGATGATACAGTGTAACTGTCATTGAAAGAACTGTTCGCTATCAACTCGAACGCTGGTTTAGTAATAGTTTAACCTCTGGTTTGGTCATAGGTTAAGTGCTGGTTTTGGTTTAGGCTCTGCTTTATTGATGCTTCTGAACTAGGAAGTGAATTCTGAGATGAGGAAATTTTCTTCAGAAGCTGAAATTTGGTATTTTAATAAGTGTCCTGTAAGACATCTGACTGTTGAGCTGTTGATTTAGTGTGTGATGATGAGTCTGTCATATGAATCACTTTGGAGATGCTCAAGTTTATGAATAATATAAACGTACTGATCAATCATCATCAATTCCTCATTCAGACTGAATGTCTTTCACTCGCTGTAGTTCTCAGTTCTGTTTTTAGATCATCAGATCATGTTCAATTTTTTATCAGTAAGACTATTTTAGTTGTAGTAGTTCTAACTTTTCTGTTTGTCTGTGTATCCAGCAATCTGTCTCTCATGGGTCAGGTGTGTGTGTGTGTGTGTGTGTGTGTGTGCGCCTACTTAACCATATTTCGGGGACAAATTTGTACCCAAAAGTGTGCAAAACGTGACTAAATCGCCAAAAACCTCCATTTGGGGACTTCCTCATTTGTAAAACTGGTAAAAAAAAAAAGTAAACAAAGTTTTTTTGAAATTGTAAAAATGCAGAAAGTTTTCTGTGAGGGGTAGGGGTGGGTTTAGGTTAAAAAGGTGTATAACTATCTGTATATAAAAACAATAGAAGTCTATGTAATGTCCCCATTTAGATAGCTAAGTAAACGTATGTGTGGTTAATTAGCTAATTTAAGTAGGAAAGACTCAAATAATGTTTTAGAACTCTAAAATAAAAACTTCTAGGTGCATAGAGTTTGAGTTCAGTTAGCTTTAGATCAGGTCAGTAGAAGTCCATTGTATGAGCTCATTGAAATTGGAAAAGTGTGTGTGTGTGTGTGTGTGTGTTTGTTTCAACAGTGACGCATTTTCTCCTGAATCTGCAGTCGTTAGTGTCACATGTCTTAAATATTGTATGCATGTTTTGTAATTGTTAACACGGTCCCTAATAGTCTGTTGTGGTTTCAGTAAGTTGTTTCACACATCGGCTCTCTCACCCCACAAGAATCTGTTACATGCATGCGTATTTGTACGTAAGATCTTGTCAGACTGGTTTTATAAGCAGAGTAATTGCGAAAGTGCAATAACATAATTTGCATAGAATTTCCTGTGTTTAAACATTAATTTTGTATTCATTAGGTCTTTTTCAAGACATTTTGACTGGAAATTCATGTTAAATGTCAAAACATAATAATGCTATAATTCAGAAATAGTTTATATTTTGTAAATTAATAATTTATTCGATATTTCTTCTTATAATTTTGATGAAATATGACCCGGACGTGCTCTTGACATGCTTTGTGAGATTCACCCACCTGTAGTCTAAATTATTTGTGTACATTTATACATGAGAAAAACGAGAGAATCCGAATCCCGTAGCAGAGGTCGAGTCTGCGCATGCGCGCTGCTGACTCGCCGTAATATCCTCGCTCATCCGCGCGTGCTGAAGAGAAACGGGCTGAATTAAGAACCGAATCAAATAAATAACCGCAGCATATTCATACACATCAAACTGCGCTTTAGACACACGCATGCTGTCATCATGAGTCCCGTGAGGAGATGCATGAAAACACTGCTGCAGTTCGGCTGCTGTGTGTGTTTATGCGGCGCGCGACAGCAGCATCATCAGCATCATCATCATCATCCGCGACAGCAGCATCAGAAGTGACCGAACCGGCACACGGAACCGCGCGGACCGACCGAACCGCACCGCGCATCCGGACGGCAGCGTTTCAGCAGCCGGGATCTTTCTTTATCAACCATCCCGATGCTTTTGTCGATTGACCGCAGCTGAGACCCACATCGGACCGGGGAACCGGAGCGCTCATGTCCTCACCGGGCCCGAGACCACTGCACCTCACCCGAGCCTCTCTGCGCCGTTAAATATTCATAGTCACGATCTGAGTGTCAAACTTGATACTCCGGTGCCTGGAGAGACAGATGAGAACCTTCACAGCCGTATCTGTCACGTTATGAAAATCTGCATGAGCTTTAGCTGAGACTCCGATGAGATGAGTAGCTGGATCTATACAAGCAGGACGAGATTCACTGCAGCACCTGCAGTCTGACCCGCTGAGGGCCTCAATTGGGTCAGAAACCCTCTCTATGTCATCTGAGTCCACTGATGCTGGAGACACACATGCATGCATACATGTATGCGCAGTCGCATACACACTGATGCTTATACAGGGGTTTGCACACACACATGCCTGCATGCATGCATAGTCACATATATGTTATGTTGTTTTTATATCTGGCTTCTACGCTTACTAGGGTGGACGGTATATTGGTGGTTAAACTGGTATTAGCAGATATTACCATGTTTTTTGTTTTTTTTAATTATTACTAGTATTTTTTAATTATTATTTTTATTAATATCATTTGGTGTCCGAATTAGATGCTGATCTTTTTTTGTGTGTGCCATGTTTATAAAGGTATCCATCCTTTTGCTCAACATTAAAATAGTTGTAATGCCTGATTGTAAAAATGTTAAGTTTATTTTTTAAGAATGCAAACCCATAGAGACTCATTATATCAGTCATATTTGCCATAAAAAAAATATTGGTTATCAGTATCAGGAAAAATACCTTAATTTTAACATTTAATAAAAAAAAATATTTTATATATTTTTACAATTTTAATTTGTCATATAATGTTTTTACTAGTTAAAACCTCTTGAAATGTCCTTAAGAAGTCTGTTTCAACAGATTGTACTATACTGTACTATACTAAATTGTTTTTAAAATTGGTCTTGGCATGCATCTCTGATTAAATGCATGCACACATACATGCACTCATTCGCATGCATAGATGCACGCAGATTCATATGCTTGTTCTCTGGACGCTGATGTTTGTTTGCGATGAAAGGAATATTTGCTTCTGCAGGCTGGATGAAATGTGACGCATCGTAATCCCGGTGACAGCTGCGGAAAGATGAGCCACAGACAGAGAGAAAGAGAGCGAGAGAGAGAGAGACAGGCAGTGAACATGATTAGAGGGACTGCACTGTGACTCAACCAGACGCATAAAAAAACAAGACGGGAATGGAGACTGGAAACTTTCTCGCTGCGGCAAAGTTCCTCTTTTAAACGGGTAAACGGCGTGTTTTCATCTCGAGTGCTTCAGTAATGTGTTGTACCGCCATCCCCGAAGTGTCGTCCTTCCTCTCAGGCGAGGTTACGGCAGGTTAAATGCCACCTGAGGCTTAGAGAGACCAGGCCCGTTGAGCTGAAGGGCCTGCGGGCCCTCGCAGACTTTTGGGGAAAACGGCACCCGTGGATCCTGTCAATCACAGCCACTTCCTGATGTTGATCTCTGGCAGACTAGAGGAGATGTCTGACCCTCCAAACTGAGTTTAAGAACCGTAGACCTTTGTGTTTGAGTGTATTTATGTGTATGAAAGCCAAACAGAGGGACGCAGCGTGTGTTTCTAAGTTGCTCGTGGCAATGGGGAGTTCTGCTTCGTCTCTGACCACGGACAGAGAATCAGATCACGGGTTCGGTACGGCTCCGTTCCCGCCGGCCGCTCCGATGGGCTGGCTCAGGACCAGCCACAGCAGTCCGGTGTGGGGAACCACTTTCATCACACGCCAACAGCAGCAACAGCAGCCTATCCCACATAGAGAACGCAGGTAAACGCATGCACGCACCAACATCATGTTTAAGGTGATTTAAGGTCAACATGACATAAAATTAACTATTTACACACTCAAAAATAATAATATTAAGGCCTAAATTTAAGATTTATGCATTTGAAGTGCATGCATTTGGATTAGTTTAAACATAAACTAATAAACCTAATGTGATTCATATTTGTCAATCATGCATCAATAAAACTAAAAAACTCATGGCATAGTTTGATTTTATTTCAATTTAAATACATTTATTCAAATTAATTGTGAAAATAATTAAATTTATTCAGTTAAAAAGTGAGCATGGTTAAAATATGGAACAGCCAATATCCAATTAGTTAAAATGTAACAGATTTAAACAAATTGGATTGATTATTTATCTTGTGTATTTAAAACACTTTGTTTTTTTGTTACTATTACAGAAATCTGACCTGTTTCTTTTATGTATGACTGACAAATATGCATCACATTACATTTATTAGTTTGTTTATGTTCAAACTGTGTAATCCAAATGCATGGAAATGTAATTCAAATACATATCGTTTGTAATGGGTTTTAATGTTTTTGTCTTGTCGCTCCGGCCAGGACAAGGCATCAACAGTATGGGAGGGGCGTAACATTTCCGTCTCATGCTTGAGGTATTCAGCCAATCAGAACGCACTGGATAGCTGGCCAATCACAGCACACCTCGCTTTTTCAGACCGATGAGCTTTGTAAAAATCGACGCGTTTCAAAAAGGTGGGGCATAGAGGAGAAACAATAATGTACAGTATGTGGAAAATAATGTGTTTTTTTAACTTTAAACCGCATAAACACATTTCATTACACCAAATACACAAAATAATGTTCTTTTTAGCAGCATCATATGACCCCTTTAAATTTAAGCCTAAATATATTTTGAGTGCACGGTCCTGGTCTTTTTTTGTGAACGTTTTATCCGTGCATGTTATTATACCACTTTACACCATTCAATAATCCAGTCCTGCCCTAGATTTCATTTGGAAATGCATAAAATGAGTTGAGAATGTTATTTCAAGTTCATTTTGCATTCTTGGTTGTTGATGCATTTTGAACTACCATTCAGTTTTATTCAGCACGGATGCATTAAAATTGATCAAGTAACAGAGTTTTAAATGTTACAAAAGATTTCTATTTCAAGTATTATCCTGCTTTCCATAAAAATATGAAGCAGCACAACTGTTTTCAACATTGATAATAATCAGAAATGTTTCTTGAGCAGCAAATCAGCATATTAGAATGATTTCTGAAGATCATATGACACTGAAGACTGGATTTATGATGCTGAAAATTCGGCTTTGAACCCGTGAGGTTTCGTGTGTGTGTGTGTGTGTGTGTGTGTGTGTGCGCGTGCATGTTGATAACACATATCTTTGAAGTTCTTCTCTGTTTCACAGATGTTAATCATGTTTGCGTTACATGTCGAGGCAGGTGTGGTGGAGCTGAATCTTCAGCATGTACGTTGAAAAGAGTAGCTAAGTGCTGATGTTCATTTAAAGCGATAGTTCATTCAAATAGGAAAATCCTGTCATCATTTTCTCACCCAAATCTGTGAGGCTTTCTTTTTCTGTGGAACACAAAAGAAAATGTTTAGTAGACCATTCATGCTGCTCTTTTGCATACAGTAAAAGTGAATAAAGGAGGATTTCCGAGCTCCAAAAATGACAATTTATAATCGAATAAAGTGCCTCAAGACAAAGTTTCTCATCATCAAAACATCAAACGTAATGGATTCTTGATGTCTTGTCATTAACATCTTGAGTCGCCATATTTGAATGTACACAAAAAGGGAACTGAGGGACTGAGTGAACATTTTAATGTGCAGTCATTAAAATTATTTCATTTTTCCTCAAAGGTCTTTTCCTCATACAAAGTTACTATTTGGCTTCAGAAGAAGTTTGACTTTTAGTATGCAAG
>NW_015557091.1:174861-176547 GCF_001515605.1 Sinocyclocheilus anshuiensis | reverse complement strand
ATGAATTTATTTAATACACGAGTTTCACAATTTGAGTTGAATTACTGAAATAAATGAACTTTTCCACGACATTCTAATTTATTGAGATGCGCCTGTGTGTGTGTGTGTGTGTATATATATATATATATATATATATATACACATACACACAGTGTCCGACCTCATTGACTTTCTTTGTATGACAAAAATGCTTTTGGGATGACACAAGGGTGATTCAATTATGGAAGAAGTTAAATTTTTGGGGTGTCTATGATGTTATGCTGAGATCAGCTAATCATAATTGAGTTCATTTGCATAAGGAAGTCTTCATTGTGCAATAGCAAAATGGCCTGTTAATGTTCAGAGAGAGGGTGGAAAACGCTCCTAATGTATAAAATTACTACAAGAAACCTGCTTTTAGGTACATGGTTATCATTGTAAGTGAACCTAAGGGACAAAAACAAAATGCTAGTGTAGAATATTTAAACGAGTTAACCTATCCATCCAGGCATACGATGTAAGGAAAACAGAGGTTCAGCTGTCAGGCTTGCAGATACGTCCATTTTTTTTTTTTCTGCAGCACCATCTGCTGTACGCGGCTGTTCATTTCCAAAAGTTCAGGGAGTAAAACAAACGGCTGTCACCAACCTTTTTAACAACTGACACGCCACAGACAGACTCGACGGGGCAGCCGCTCAAACAACGGTGTTTCACAAGAAACAAGCTCTCAGCTGGAGTCACATGGCACAGGACGAGGCGCGTATAAATTATTCTTAGTGCTAAAACAATTCTGTCATATTATTTTTATAAGGATTGAGCAGTGCAAGAACTCCACATGTCCTTGCGTTTTTTTTTAAAGGATTTCTCATGTTAACAGAATCCAGGCAGCTTCAGAAGCACTTTATGTAATGCTTTTCCGTCTGCGTCAACTTGTGAGTCATTTCTATGTGTTCTGATTTGCGCGTTTACAACTCCAAGCGTCTTAAATGATGGTCAGCTAGTGCCCAACATCCAGCTAGTGAGCGTCTGTGGACTGCAGTCTTCAAGTCATATATTTTCAGTGGGGTTTAAGTCTGGGCTCTGACTAGGCCATGGTTGGAAGGTAAACCTTCTTCCCATTGACATCTTTCTGGCAGAGGGCAGCAGATTTTCCTCAAGAATTTGACAGTATTTTGCCCCATCCATTTTTCCTTGTATCCTGACAAGTGCTCCAGTCCCTGCTGCAGAGAAACTCCCCAGAACAGGATATGACCACCTCCTTGCTTTACTGGAGGAATGCTGTTATTTGGATGCTGAGCTAAATTGGATTTCCACCAGACATATCGTTTGGTGTTGAGGCCAAATAATTCCGTTTTAGTCATAAAATGAGTTGAGAATCTACAAGGTTATTTTTATTATAGTCATTTATTATTTATCTTTATAAAAGTATTATATTGTATGTGTATATATAAAAAATATATACTTAATTATATTTATTATATTAAAATATAATCTATTTTAAATTAAATTATTTAAACTAATAAATAACAAATATATTTTAGTCAAAAATTATATAGATGTACAGATTTTCTTTGTATGTAAATTATGTGTCATGTTTCTTTATCCTATTGTTTATGTACCTATGTTTTTTAATGACTTATTTAACTTATTTTGCCAGTAAATAGTCTTTGACATGGCCTAAAACAACCAAATAAATGTGTGTATATT
>NW_015557091.1:165981-173481 GCF_001515605.1 Sinocyclocheilus anshuiensis | reverse complement strand
ACGTGTATGTGATGGTTTTTGGAGACACGGGGCCAAATGTCTCGGCACTAGGGATGTAACGATTCACTCAACTCACAATGCGATAGGATTCACAATACTGATTTCACGATACGATTTTCTCACGACCTTTTTAACTAAATGAGATTTAAGACAAATATAAATGCAGAAATATAAATGCTTGGACAAAATGCTGCGCATTTCTTTGTGAAATTGAAATGTCAAATAACAAAACTAAATTGAAATTCCAAAACAAACCCCAAATCGAATAAATAACACAAATAAAATAAATATTTCATATGAACAATTTAAAACCATTTAAGATTAGAGGCTGCGACTGCATTTTAATCACAAGCATGAGCAATTTTAAATTGTTTAAATTAAATTAGATTGTAATTTCAAAATTTGAAGCAAAATCTGATGCTCTGACTTTAGTTTTGTGAAACTATACTACATAAAACATCTGCACAAAACAAAAACAGCTGACAAACTGAATGAGAACGCAGATTCACTCTCTGACAGCAGATGGCGCTCATGGAACAGCAGCGATACGGTGTTTCCTTGGTTACCGCTGTAAACTAAACAGCGCAGCGCTACTGATGAAAAGAAAATATCATCTAAACTTTTCTAAAGACAGTCAGTTCCCCTCAGAGATACATTCATATAAACTCCCACCCCCAACTGTACCGCGATTCGTTTAACATCTCAACCGATTTGAATTGGCACATATTTGTATCGATTTTCAAGTGGCTACAGTATATAAAACAGTTTTGAAAGGGTCTTCGTGGTTGCCAGATATCATGTTTGCTTGCTCTTGTTATTATTTTAGGTGTTTTCTCTTTTGATTAATCAAATGTTGATCTTTAGTCTGTCCTTTTTCATGTAGAGTAATGGCATTTCATAATTGATAGCAATGGTCAAATTATGTGAATTTTTTTTAGTGGTTGAGATCTAGGAAGCAGGGTGGATTATTATTATTATTATTATTATATAATGATAAATTATTATATAAAATTATGGAAGAAGTATTATGTTACATATTTATATAGAGAGACTTCTCAAGTGCACTGAAAAAGTTTATTAATTTGTTCATTTTATTAATTAATTAAAATGTTATATTTGTTATATAATGGTATATTATTATAACTAATGTATATAATATATATTATATAATAAATGTTTATATGTATATATATACACACACACACCCCTCAAATACACCTTAAAAAATCTTATGTAGATCTTATTTTTGTGCATGTAAAATATTTATCTTGTTTGTCTACCTTTTGTCTACCATTTATTCATTTATTTATCCATTTTTTTATTATCTATTTACCAGTTTTGTTTTGTTGGACATTAAATGGCCTCAGACATGGCATAAAACAATCAAATAAATTGGTTTTATGTATGACCAATATCTCATAATGGCCAAATTTTATTTGATTAACCAACCTGTCTGGTATATTGGGTTAATATATTAGTATATTAATAATGTTGGTTTATTAATAATGCATTGTGTTATTAATCTTCCTTATTAGTCTATCTTTACTTAAAGAGCAGGTCATATGGTATTTTAAAGTGTCCTAATATTGTGTTGGAGTCCCCTACAACAGGTTTAAATGCATCTACGGTCAGAAAACATTAATATTAAATGTATATTCTGAGAAAATTACAGAGTAATTTGCCAATGATTTCGAAACGATTCGTTCCAAGCAAGTTTGGAGCAAACCCCTCCCTTCCATAAGCCTACTCTGCTCTGATTGGTCAGCTGGCCAAGCCTGTTGTGATTGGCACAGAGAGGAGTCCTTGAGCAAGTTAGCGAGCGCTACCATTGACAAAGCACATTAATATAGTGCTCCAATCCGTTCTTATAATAATGACATAAAATATAAAAACACTTATGCAAGCGAATCGTGCCCACAGCTAAAGTTTAGCTGCTAAACTGTGAACACTTAAAACAATAATGGTGGATACGTTAGCTGCGTGCTAATGTGACTAACTGATGAAACAATACAGTTTGTAAACCAAAATATGTCTACTGTAATGTTTGAAGAACGACAGATAAAAGACGCTCTGTCTTACCTTTTAATCAGAACACAGAACAGCTGTATCGCAGACGCACTCGCTCGTCTTTCCCTGAATTAACCCTATAACTGCCGGCGCAGCAAAATAAACAGCAATTTCACAATGATTATAAAGTCTGTGTGCTACACTACATTCTTTATTATTAAACGGAGTGATTAGAACAACGTCAGTCTACATTAATCGACACATTCTTAGGAAATTGATATTTTGAGCACTCAATTGAAAATGTACACATAACGTATCAATCGTACTTACAGGTTGTGGTTCGGAGAGCTTGTTAGTCCAAATTAAGAAGATTAGAAGCCAACGAAAATAAAAGCCAAGATTAGAGAAGCAGTCCTTGGTAAAATGACATGCACACAACAAAAGGTTCGAATTGTATTTCTGTGGTATCCTTGAACACGGCGTCTTCTCAACATGATGTAAACACACTAACTAGCAGAAGTGTTTGTGGGCAGGTCAGACTGTTCGTATTTCGTGGGAAAGCAGGGATTATGCAAATGTATTACCCAGTGACTTTTACTGGTAACAGGCAAAAGATTCGAAAATATGATGACTAGTTAAGGCGATTCAGAATCGACTCTCTCTTTTGAGAGACAATATCTTTTATTTATCGTGCACTTTACTGATTAACAACTTTGCAGATTGTTTTAATTTAAGGATAGCTACGTTATAAACTGCAAAAGATATACTTTTCAAAAACCCATATGACCTGCTCTTTAATGCTATATGATTTTCCCCTCTACATATTCCTTTCTCTTTATGAACTCCATTCTGCTCTCTTTTCTGTACTTTGGACTTTAATTCCATAACTAATTGTTTTTTCTCTCTTCTTCTTTTTCAGTCACTCTCATTCTCCTGGTTCGATGGCAGCAGTTGTGAGGAATTCTGATTGGTCATGCGGGCGCTGCACGTTTCTTAACTCCAGTGGCTCCTTACGCTGCTCTATTTGTGAAGCTCCTCGGCAGAAGCCGGATTTGAACCATATTTTGCGCCTCAGCAGTGCTGAGGAACCTCGCTGGTCCTGCCCACGCTGCACGCTGACTAATCACCATGGATTAGGCTCGTGTTCTGTGTGCGGAGCAGCTCCAGTTACGCCCAACGGACCCCTCCCACACAAGCAGCCCCCGCCCACTCCAGTAGAGCCCGCCTGCAGCCCTGAAGCCAAAGGTCAGGTAGCCAATGGGGAGTCCCGGTGCACGGAACCCAACGGGGAGGGGTCTGTGGGAGGGGAGGGGTCATCAGAGTGGGCGTGTCCTCGCTGTACTTTAGTAAACACTCCGGTGGCGTTATCGTGCTCGGCATGTGGTGGTCCGAGGAAACTCTCCTTACCGAAAATCCCTCCTGAAGCGCTAGTGGTCCCGGAAGTGCACACACCCGTGGCGGGGTTTCCCACGCAAACGACAGGAGCATCTGCGCCACTTCTCATCGATCTGACTGAAGATTCTCCACCCCTAGCACCTTCTGAAACCCCTTCTCCACCCCCCGTCCCGTTTCTGCCCCCTTCCCTGTCCTCGCTTCAGAATAACCCCGTGCCTCGCAGCCGAAGGGAAGTCCCGCCCCCTGGCCGGCCCCCGAACCCTGCCCCCTCGCCAACCTCACCTTCAACAGCAGCGCCTACCAAACCCAAGCCCCTCCCACCATCAGACAACTACTCACTCAAGCGCCTGAGCGTGCTGGAGGAGGAGCCTAACAACCCCGCCCCTCCAGTCACATCTCCACCCTCTTGGAAGTGCCCCGGATGCTCCGCCCCCACAGCTCCTCCCTCGTCATCCGCCGGCCGCTGCGATGCATGTCGAGGGTCGCGGCCGGGTTCGGGCGGCGACGTCATCGATGTACTAGGCGAGTCGGTGCGATTCACGCCGGCGTCGCCGTCCAGTCCAGACTTCAGCTCATGGGCGTGTTCCAAATGTACGTTGCGCAACCCGACTGGTGCGGGCCACTGCACGGCCTGTGGATCGTACAAATTGCACGGTTTCTCCGAGCCGTCCAACTGCTCGTCGTGTTCTCGGAAACAACAGCACTCGCATGCCTTTACTTCCGCCTCCTCTTCCGCCATCTCATCCCCATCTGCGCAGGACAAGAGCGCCTGTCAGTGGACGTGTCCTGCCTGCACGCTCTTGAACGAAGTACGGATGAAGCATTGCGCGGCGTGTCACACCCCACAGCAGTACCTGAATCAGAGGAAAATAGGGAAACCGCTCAAACGGCGGGAGAGCATGCATGTGGAGACACGCAGACGCACAGATGAAGAAGAGGCCAAGGAATTGTGGGAAAATATTGTCAGCTTCTGTAGAGAGGTAAGACACTGTCAGTTTGATTTGAGAAAAAGATTTGTGTAGTATTTTTAAATACGCTAAGCAGCTACTATTTTGGCATATATGATACTGATTTTAACAAATATCGGCCGATACTCTAATCTACGGAGACCCGCATATGATACGCAGAAAAAAATGACTTCATAATTTGTGGCCACATTTTAAATAAAATTAATTAATTTGTTCTCCCATTTTAGGTAGTGACTAATTAGTGATTAATTTGTTCCGTCATTTTATTTTAGTTAAATTGTGACCATTATTCAACTAAAAAAGTTAGTGGCCTCGGTTTACCTAAAATGTGTAACAAATTAATAAGTCCTGGGAATGATACATAGCTTAAGTGACAATACGATGATATTAAAATAAATTTCATTAACAGAAATGTTGACAGGATTGGTCAATTCGATTTAAGCTGTCCACTTAATTTAATCCTGAAAGTGGAATGATGTTTTCCATGTAAAAATATGCAGATAAATGTTGTTCATTCACAGGCTAGGGTTATTTTAGAGTTCAATTTAAATTATTAATATGTAAATCTTCCTTATGTTAATTTCAAAAACTCACCTTAGTTATTTTAACAGATTTTTAAACTATATTTTTACATGATATCCAAAGAGATTTGGAGTCTTTACGATTTTTACATTTTTTTGCAAGAAATCTCTTCTGCTCACCAAGGCTGCATTTATTTGATAAAAAAAATACAGTAAAATTGTGAAATATTATTACAATTTAAAATAAATGTTTTCTATTGTAATATGTTATAAAATGTAATTTATTCCCGTAATGTAAAGCTGAATTTTCAGCATCATTACTCCAGTCTTCAGTGTCATGTGATCCTTCGGAAATCATTCTGATATACTGATTTGCTGCTCAAGAACCAAATTATAGACCTTATCAATACAATAGATGTACTTTATTAATTATTAATGAACCATCTGTTTTTAATATCAGTTTAAATGTCAGTGATTTGATACATCAGTGCATCTCTAGTGATCTCATTTGTAGTGTTCACACTATACTGTAATATATATCTCTATATTACACACACGACCCACCTAAATACTAATGTTCCATTATCTAAACATCCTGCTACTCTATTCTGTTGACATTTCAAACTGCAGCTCCGTTTTTAAGCTGAGCCAGTATCAGAAACACACAGAGCATGAAAACAGCGGCGCCCCTCATATCTGCTAAATATTTGATATATTTCTGACCTTAATCGAGGGGGAAATGCTCAGACTTTGTGTTTGAGGAGATGCTGACAGCGATGTTCTGTTCAGACAGAAGGGATGTTTAAGGAGCGTCCCGCAGAAGTAAGTGGCTGTGTGCTCTTGTGAGTCGAGTGTGTAATGATTCACTGCCGACGGGGCTGAAATGCAAATTCTCAAGTTCTTCTTGTTCTTGATCTTTTTCCATATTCAATAAAAGGTTTCGGAAAAGAACGCAGAAGTGTTTAGGCGATTTATCATTTGCACTTAAAACCGCTCTAAGCGGAGTACTTCATCTTTTAAATTGAACTGCTTCCTTAATTCTGGGACTCGCAAATACAACTTCAGCAGCTTCTCAAAGATCTTCTTTAATCAGGAGTTTTCCTTTCAGATATGATTCTAGGATCTTTGAAACTCCTTGATATCTCTGACGTATGTCTTCCATATCTCTGGTTAATTTTTATATTTTAGCCATGAGATTGGTGTTCAAATCAGATTGACCTTTGTATTTCCTCCTTGTGCAGACAAACACCTCTTAAAGACCTGTGATGGTACAAACCAAAGGTTGAAATCAAGATAAGCCACAGTTTGATCCAACTTATGATCTCTACATTAATGAATTGTTAGTATCATCTTGGAGGTTGGATATATTTGGATGCTGCTCCAACACACTCCTTTTCTCACTTGCTTCTCCAATGACCTCTTGAGATTTTCCATGTTCTGTGGTTTCCGGACTACACGCGTTATTTCCACAGGAGGGTCGATGCAACATGATATGAATCCTCAGGTTTTCTCTAAGATGAAGTACATCTTTTTGGTTTTTTGGTGCGTGTTACATGACTAGAAGGTCCTTCAGTGTTTTTGGGGCACGTCAGGATGTGTTAGTGTTTACACTGTAAATGAGATGTGATCGTAAGCATCCCTGAAGATGATCTGATCTGATCTGATCTAAAAATTATCAGATCAACCAGGATGAATGTTAATTTCAGGTCTCAGCACAGCTGTGATTTGACCCAGATGTTCTCACTTCAGAATAGTTCCATAATGAAAAATGAAGTTTAGAACCTGTCTAAGCTATTCAAAATGTATTTTTTCAGCCCGTTATGTAATAAAATAATATGATTAATAATCTCAAACACAAGTTGACACTCAGTTTCACCGCACTTCCATGTCTGCATGCATTTCCCCAGCAGCCCCTCCGATCTGCATCCGTCTGCGCTCGCAACTTGGGAGACGTATTTTTAGAAACGGTTGCAGCAGCAATTAAACGGCTCCCCAGAGTCAAAATGACCCCTATTTCTCTGGCATACACGTGTTTTTCCTGTGAGAAAAAAAAATCAGGTGCGGCGTGAGCTGCTGCTGTCCGTGAGAATGTATGTTTGAAGCTTTATTGTTCTTGCAGAATATCTGCTGCAGTTTTTGTAAATTTACATGTTTCCTCCCTCTTTGCTGCGTCTTCATATGATGCACATCATGTCGACTCTATAAAGATGCTCACAGTGATTTGTAGCAACAAAGTGAACAGAAGTTGATGTTTTAGGGTGAAAGTTAGTGTAGTTTTTGAGTAAATAGGGTGAAAATTTACAATTACTTCCTGCATGTATGCGTGTATATTATATGCATATTATTTAATGATGGCAAATGGGATCTCCAAACATTCAGGGAAAAAAGCAATTTAAAAATTATTTTGACCCTAATTTTTAAAAATGTTGTTGTTGTTATTGTTAGTAGTAGTAGTAGTAAAATACATTTATTTTAATGATGGAAAATTATATCTACATAGGTTTTTACATGATATTTATTAAAAACACAGTAATAGTAAACAACAGTAATATTTTAGTTACACACACTCGTGTGTATATATATATATATATATATATATATATATATAT
>NW_015557091.1:161623-165798 GCF_001515605.1 Sinocyclocheilus anshuiensis | reverse complement strand
TATATATATATATATATATATATATATATATATATGGATGGCAAATGAGATCTATATAAATGTTAAAAAATTAATTATTAAAAATATTATAGTAAAATTGCAATTCATTTTATATATACGTTATTTCTTGATGGAAAATGACATATTAAGTGATGAAAAACGAGATCTACATAAATGAAAATATTTAGTAAAAATATTGTATAAGACTGTAGATAATTTTATATTATATACATATTTAATGATGACAAATGATATAAATGTAACAAACAAATGAAATCCACTGTATTTATTACAATGCTATATTAAAATTGTAATTAATTTTATATTATATACATTTTAATGAAAGCAAATGAGATCTACATATTTTTTTAATTAAGACTTATTTTACAGCATATTTATTAAAAAATATATTACACATTTTCAAAGTTTATATGTTATAAACGTATTATTTAATAATGGCAAATGCTGGTTTATTTGTGTGCGATGATCTTACTGAATTCTTGTGTTTGTTGTAGAACGCGGTGAACTTCGTGGATGACAGTTTCCCCCCCGGTCCACATTCGGTTGGGTTCCCCGAGAACGACAGCGTCCAGCAGCGAATCAAAAAGTGGCTCCGCCCTCACGAGATTAACTGCAATAACTTTAAGGATCGTGGCGTGAAGTGGTCCGTGTTCAGGACGCCCCGCCCCTCTGACATACTGCAAGGCCTTCTGGGAAATTGCTGGTAAGAGAAGCACGTCTCTCTATGGTTGAGTTTTCGAGTGGAGTGCTAGTTTACTGCTTACAGCTCAGTATACAGTGTAACAGTATGTGTTATGCACAGTGTTGGGTGTAACGCATTACAAATAACACGAGATTACTTTTTCAAGTTACTAGTAGGGCCTTTACAGTTGCCAAAAACGCAACTTGTGAGTTTTTTGTTATAAAAAATAAATAAGCTTTTTATGGAGTACCGCAATATTGTAATGGATTTCATTTAAAAGTAACTTTCCCCAACACTGATTATGTATTTAAAGGGATAGTTCACCCAAAAATGAAAATGTCGTCATTAATTACTCACCCTCATGTCGTTCCAAACCCGTAAGACCTTCGTTCATCTTCGGAACACAAATTAAGATATTTTTGATGGAATCTAAGGGCTCTCTGACCCTCCCATAGAGAGCAAGGTAACTACCACGATCAAGGTCCAGAAACATAGCAAGGACATCTGTAAAATAATCCATGTGACATCAGGGGTTCAACCGTAATTTTACAAAGCTACAAAGCGTAAACGACGTATCCGCGTGGCGCAGCTGACACAAAACAGCATACGCAATTTACGTTCAGTGGATACTGCGCTAGGGTGATGCGGAGGAGACGAATTGTTGAATCAAGTCGTTATTTTTTTTTCTTTTGCGCACAAAAAGTTTTCTCGTAGCTTTGTAAAATTACGGTTGAACCCCTGATGTCACATGGATTATTTTACAGATGTCCTTGCTATGTTTCTGGACCTTGATCGTGGTAGTTACCTTGCGGTCTATGGGAGGGTCAGAGAGCCCTCAGATTCCATCATTAATTTGTGTTCCGAAGATGAACGAAGGTCTTACGGGTTTGGAACGACATGAGGGTGAGTAATTAATGACAAAATTTTCATTTTTGGGTGATCTATCCCTTTAAACACTATTTTTTGTCACATGACCTCAAGTGGCGTCCAGTTTAGCTGTTTTGCTGCGCTCAGAATCATTTCAGCCCAGTGTAGTTTAGTGATGTAGGAGTGAAATGTTGGTGCTGTGTCGCTTGTTTCACAGGTTTTTAAGCGCTCTCGCGGTCCTAGCAGAGCGGCCCGAGTTGGTGGAGCGTGTAATGATCACCAGAACCATATGCCAGGAGGGAGCGTATCAGGTGCGGCTCTGTAAGGACGGGACGTGGACAACGGTTCTGGTGGACGACATGCTGCCCTGCGACGAATACGGATTTCTGCTCTTCTCACAGGTTTTCGTTGCTGTGCTTGAGTTTGTTTGTTAGGACTGATTTTACAAGCTTACAAGCTTGCAATTAATAGACTGATCATGATGATTTGAAATAACTGCGATCACTACGATCAGTGAGCAGTTTCAAATATTGTCATCCAATGTAAATAATTGCACATTTTTACCTACATGACAACCAGAGGGAGTGATAAATTAATTGAAGTTAATTGTAACAGCAAATAGTTTGGATACATACATATTGTTTATTGATCACAAATCAAATCTACATTTATCTGAAAAGCAAATTAAAGACATATTTTACACCATATTTATTAAATATATATTTAAATTGTAATTAATTTTATATTATATACATATTTAATGATGGCCAATGAGTTTTTTTAATGAAAACTTATTAAAAGTAAATTAAACTTTAATGAAGTTAAATAAAGAATTGCAAATTTTTACCTACTAAACAATATCTAATGTAGTGATGAATTAATAAAAAAGTAAATTGAAAACAGTTCTGGAAATTATTGAAAAAGTTAGTGAAAAGTATTTTTAAAGAGTATTTAAGAAGTAAGTGAAAAGTGTTTTAAACGTTGTAAAGATTTGAATGTTTTAATTGATATTACTACATTTAACTGTATAAATGTTAATATATTTTAAATATATTTTAGTAATCACATTTTATATACTATTATTAGCATTAAAATGTTATTGTTATGATTAAATATATTGAATGTAATTATATTAAATAAAACAGTTTAAATATTTTTGGCTTTTTATTATAAAGTAGCGTATGAAAAAAATGTTAAAGATTCTAAATTGTATTTTTGGAAATGATACTTTTGCTGCAAACATTACTTCCCGCTAAGGGCTTGTATTAATATTTTTTGAATCCCTCTCTCTTTTTTCGGTGTTTTTCTCTTTGACAGGCTCAGCGGAGGCAGCTGTGGGTTGCGCTGATAGAAAAGGCTCTTGCGAAGCTGCACGGGTCGTATTTTGCGCTGCAGGCCGGTCGTGCCATTGAGGGTTTGGCGACGCTCACTGGCGCCCCCTGTGAAAGTCTGATGCTGCAGGTCAGCTCAACCAACCCACGGGAAGAGCCGATCGACACGGACCTCATATGGGCCAAAATGCTCAGCTCCAAAGAGGCCGGGTACGGCGACACACACTCCAGATTATTCAATTAATTGTCCTGTAATTTGAGCCCTGAAATGTATTCACTGTGCTCTGGACTCGCTAATTTCAAGGCACATTATAAGAAGACAAGGTGTCTTTTGTCCTTTATAATGAAGGAAAAAAGACAATAAATTAATTTAAAAAATAATAAATACAAATTAGATGGTGTCTTACAAAGTATTCTAGGCTACTTGGCAATTACAGGACAATTAATGTCCACATACTAGTAGGGGTGCTCCGATTGATCGGCTACTGATCGCTATCGGCTGATAATTGCTTTGGGGAGTTTGATGAACATCTGTAAAAATCCTGATTGGAGCATCACTATAAATAATTCTACATGATAAAAAGAAGGCTTCAAAAAGATCGGTATCGTATCGGTGATCGTATCGATAGATACTGCTTCCTGTGATCGGCAAACGGTGATCGGCTCCAAAAATCCTGATCAGAACATCCTTACTAGCATTAGTTATACATACAGTATCAGCTGAATAACGCAAATTATATTGCTAATGATTGATAATTATATTATTTGTAAACATGATGTCTATAATCATTATTGTAGAATTTACAATAAATATTATATCTAAAAGACACATTGTTGGATATTTTCAGCCATTATTTAAAAGTTGCTGTAATCATTTTATATAAAGTAATTGCTATATTTAAACTAATATAACCTGTTTCAACTAAAATATTTGTTTATTTATTTTCTATCTGTCTGTTTATTTGTGATTCTGGTGTGTTATGTTCTGTTTTATTATTTGTTTATTAAACTAAAAATGTAAATTTAAATTTCCAAAAAATCAAATATTCAAAAAATAATATAAAATGAAACGCATAAAAAATTATGAATATACAAGATTAAAATGTTGAATTTTGAATTATCTGTGCTATGAAGTGTTATTTTTTAATTTGAATATTCATATGGTATTTATATAACAGGATATATACAGTATGTATTATTGTTAACTAAAAATCATTAAAAAAAAAGTTTTACTTTAAATAAAAAAAAAACTTTAACTGAGATAAAATAGTTTA
>NW_015557091.1:137799-161342 GCF_001515605.1 Sinocyclocheilus anshuiensis | reverse complement strand
TATATATGTTATATATGTATTTTATTTCAGTTAGTTGCCAAAGTATCATTTCTCTACTAAAACAACTACAACTAAAATAACTAAAATTAATAAAAAATGATAATTATGTATCAGTGATACTAAAACACCTCTGTTCTACACTGGTGTAACTGTGAAGTGAGTTACGATGTTTGGGTTTGTGATCGTTGTCTGTGTGTGTCTCAGCTTTCTGATGGGGGCGTCCTGTGGTGGCGGGAACATGAAGGTGGATGATGCTGTATATGAGTCTCTGGGGCTCCGCCCACGACATGCCTACTCCATACTGGACGTCAGGGATGTTCAGGGCTACAGGTCAGACACGTTCACAGCATGCATACTGTCAAAACAGAGTTTCTTCACCCATACGACACAAAAGATCACTGTTTTTAGGGGTGTGATGTTACACGTATTCATACTGAAAACGTTCAGTACGGGTCTTACACAGTGTTGTTTTAACCACTGCGTATGCAGAAGTTCATTTGAAACTTCTAGTTTTATATATCCTCATTTTAACAAAACAATACCGATTCTTAAATCCCAAGATCGATTATTTAGTCTATGCTGTTTCAGTGAATAAAACTTCATTAGATATTATAATATAACAGTAAGCTTTGTGTTTAGTGACTTTCAACAAGAAACAAAGTCTCATCTTTCATATTGTGTCTGTTTTATCAGGAAGTTCAAGCTTTAAATGCTGTTTTGGCACACTTTAATGTTTCACGACAAATCAATCACGTGTTTCAACTGTGTAAAGATGTCATTAAAACCGCTTGTAAACCGTATCACGTAGCATTACATTTAGCTCATTTGCTAAATATATGCACTATATTAGCCTATATATTCAATATATTTATTTAACCTGTTAGTTAAGGTAACTGTCATTAAAACAAGTTATGATTATATTTCAACAACACACTGGCGTAGAAACATAATTTTCTAGATTTATAAGTTAATGTAAAAACTGCCTTATGTGTAATTTACATTTGCATACAATTTTTTTATTTCAGTGCTGATTATTATATCTAAAAATAAATAGCAATTGAATTTAATAGTTTGGATTTCTTTGTTAATTGTAACCTTTAATATTATAGTAATATGCAAGTTATACGGCTCCTATATCATTTACAGCATTAGCAGAGGTAGATTTTTTTTTTTTAATCGAATTTATTTAAAGACAGAGCCACAATTTGTTCGGTAAACCACTGTTTTATGTTTAGTTGCTGTTCCTGAAAGCGTACCGAACCGTGACTTGTCATTTTTGTGTACTGTTACACACCTGCTGCATTGCATATAATGAAGATGATTCATGCTGTCATGCAAAGAACAAAAAAGTAGTCCATAGATGTTTTCTGAGGTCATATGATGGCATGCATGAGGAGGTGGGTTGTTTTTAAATCGTGAGTGACGCGTGCACTCATTGTGACAGAACAATAAAAGCAGGCCAGAGCTGTAAATCTTGAGCGGTTCTGGTAAAGGACGGTGGCTTTTGTGTTCAGGCTGCTGCGTTTGAGGAACCCCTGGGGCCGGTTCTCCTGGAACGGCTCGTGGTCAGACGAGTGGGCCGACTGGCCGCAGCACCTGCGTCACGAGCTCATGGCTCACGGCAGCAGCGAAGGCGTCTTCTGGATGGAATACGGAGACTTCATTAAGTGAGTCATTAAGTGCTTCATCGGTGCTAAATTGACCTTTAATCTGAGATGAGCTTCATCAGAGCTTTCCATAAATAAAGAGCACCTCGTTAGTGGACAGAAGTCTTTCAGAAGTGATATGAATGTGCAGGAGGCTGATGGCCTGTTTATTTGCTTTCTATTTTTGTATTACTCATTTTTTTGTTTTTTTTATTATACATATATTAGTAATTAGATCTAAATAAACTTGGAGAAAAATGAGGACACCATATTTAATTAAAATTATTATATTCAATTCTAATGAATGTATATGCATATTATTAATGATGGAAAGTGAGATCTACATAAACACATTTCACACCATTTTAATATAAAAATATTGTGCTGTTTTCTGAAAATTCTGTTTAAAGAATATATTAAAATTAATGAAATTTAAATTCTAGAAACATTATTTAATGATGCGAGAGATCTACTTAAATTTGACAAATGTGATGTAAATGTGCTGTATATTATTTTGTATTATATGTATTATGTATGTATGTATTATGTATTATATGTATTATATACAAATTCTGTTGTTGTTTTTTTTATTACATATGAGCAAATTAGGCGAACTTGGAAAAAACAAGACATATTTACAACTTATTTATTAAAAAATATTATATTAAAATCTACATAAAAATAAATTTTACACAATTTTAATAAAAAATATTAAAGCTTGTAAAAAAATAAAGTAAATAAATTCTATTTAAGAACATTATATTAAAATGAATTCATTTTATATTATATATAAACATTATTTAATGACATGAAAGACACATTTTACATGAAATTTATAAAAAATTCTTAACATTTTAATTGTATGTATTAGTGATGCCAAATGAGATCTACATACATTTGAAAACAAAAAAAGACTTATTTTAAATCATATTTATTACAAATGTATTAAATTTGTTAAATCCATAATAAATACAAACAATATCTACATACATTTTTAAAAATGACTTATTTTACACCATATTTCTTACAAACATTACATTACAATTCACTTAGTTTATTATGATATACATTTTCAATTTTTTATATGAGTTCAATGTAAACAATATTAAAGACATTTTACACAATTTTTATTAACAATATTAATTAATATATATTTAATAATAGCAAATGAGATCTAATTTTGAAAAAATATATATTTTAACAATTTTATTACATTTAAATCATTAATTTGATCTTTTATTCATATTCTTTAATGGTTGTAAATGACAAAATAATTATATTTATTTAAAAATGAATTCAAGTAATTCCAATTGGGTATTGTTATCAACTGATGTTCAAATTGGCCAAAATACACAATCATCCGTCTGACCGACATATCAGTCTATCATTAGATCTAGTTAAATAACTGCAACAGAAAAAAACCTTATTTAATCTTGTGCGTGCAGGTATTTTGATTCGGTGGATATCTGCAAGATTCATCCTGATTGGCAGGAAGTTCGTCTGCAGGGCTGCTTGCCCTGCCGGGCGAGTAAACCGGTGACTGTAACCGCCCTCACGGTCCTGGAGAGAACCGCGGTGGAGTTCGCCCTCTTCCAGGAGGGCAGCAGGTAAATAACAGCAAAATAAATAAAGAATGAGGCATGAAATATTAACCATAAAACAACAACAACATCAATTCTGTGCCATTGCTCCAGGCGTTCAGACACGGCCGACAGTCACCTGTTGGATCTGTGCATCATGGTCTTCCGGGCCTCGTTCGGTAACGGGAATAGGCTGGTCCTGGGACGTCTGCTGGCTCACAGCAAGCGCGCGGTGAAGAAGTTTGTAGGATGTGATGTGATGCTGGAGCCGGGAGAGTACGCGGTGGTCTGCTGTGCCTTCAACCACTGGCAGATGGACCTGACGGACGCTTCAACACCAGGTACACAAACACACGCTTGATTGACCCTTCGCCGGGAGTTTGATTGACAGGCGATCTGACCAATCATAACACTGAATCTGGAATTCTGTCTGACAAACAAACCAGACAGGAGAGTAGATTAACTTGAAAAGCGGTGTGTTCTGACGTCTTTCCGTGGCTGAAACAAGATCCATTCTGATGTTCATTCATGTTTATTTTGTGCTATAACTAGTAAAGAGGAAGAGATGATGAGAACTGAGGCGCTACAGCGATCTGTCACCACACATTAAAGAGCCACAAAATGCTATTCATTTGAATTTCAAAAAAATAAAGACAAAATTCTGAAAGCTGAGACTGTTTCATACCCAAAGTAACCTGCTCTGTCTCAGTTTTCAGTTTCCTCTTTGCTCCGCGATGTATTTTTCACTGCGTGAGAACATGATGTGTGGCGTGAGAGCGCCATGGTTTGTCGGACGTAGCAAGTGTAACTAAGGGGGCGGGTCTTTGCGAAGGGTCAATACAATTATAAAACAGTTAGTTTCAGTCCTTGATTCTGATTGGTCAGCAGCTGTTTTATATTCACGATAAAGCACCAACGGTTCTGTGTATCACTGCAGCAACATAAACAATCAATATAGCGCCAGAACGGTGTTATGTATTTCAGCAAAATTAATTGTTTGTTATTTATGTGATGAATTATGAGCGACCCCTGCTGGCCTTATGTTGCATCATTCACCTTTAACCCGCCGTTAAAGAAACTCTTCTCGTATGGGAGAAACATTGATAAGCGTATGTCTGTGTGGAAGCCTGCCGTTTACACAAGTGTGGAGGGAATTTTATACTGTATTTATTAGATTTCTTTTTGAGGTATGGTACTGTATGAATTTAGACTTTAATGACGCTTGCAATGTTTTAAACTGGAAAACAGGTGTTTTCTCATGCTGAGAGATAAGCAGATGTATGTGTGTGTATGTGAGAAAAGATCATATATGGTGTTTAAAAAGTGAGATGAGAACAGTTCCTGTTCTCTGTTTTTATTTGAGCTTCATAAGATGAGGCTTGTTACATCAGAACATTCTCTTGCCGTTTACTGTCACTGTCAGGGACTATTTTTTAGTGGAAGGATAGAATTTAATGAATTTACTTAACAAATCAATGCATACATTTTTGGCTTTAATAGTTGTTTTGTGTGATAGCCGTTTCCTAAAAGCAATAAGGCACTCGAGGCATGCCTCGAGAGTAAGTCATGGCTGAAGGGTTTCGCGTCGTGCCGAACAACGCCCTTCAGCCGTGACCTGTTCACAATACAGGCCTCTCGTACCTTATTGCTTACTAAACGCACTCTGGAGAGTAAGCAGGACTCATTTTGCATGAGATTTAGAAAGCACGTTTGTGTGTTTTTGCAGTCTCCAGCCCCACCAACGCTCGCAGACCCAGTCAGGATTTCCCAGGGTACATCTTGGCCATCTACAGCTCCAGACAGGTGATGGTGGAGCAGGTGGAGGCCACATCCACCACACTCGCCGACGCCATCATCCTGCTGACGGAGAACAAGGGAGAGAGACATGAGGTACTGCAACACACTCACACCCACCGCATGAAGAACTTTCAGAAGTTGTGGCCGTGGTTAGAGAGTCGGACTCGTAACCCAAAGGTTGTGGGTTCGAGTCTCATACCGGCAGGGATTGTAGGTGGGGGGAGTGAATGTACAGCTCTCTCTCCCACCTTCAATACCACGACTGAGGTGCCCTTGAGCAAGGCACCGAACCCCCAACTGCTCCCCGGGCGCCGCAGCAAAAATGGCTGCCCACTGCTCCGGGTGTGTGTTCACGGTGTGTGTGTGTTCACTGCTGTGTGTGTGCACTTAGGATGGATAAATGCAGAGCACTAATTCCGAGTATGGGTCACCATACTTGGCCACATGTCACTTCACTTTCACTTTCAGAATAATTTCTCCAATGCATCTAGATGAATATGTAAATATATGTACACTGCAAAAAATGCTTTTCTAGCTTAGATCTTTTGTCTTTCAAACTTTTTTAATAATAGGAATTAATAACTGAATAATTCCTGAATAACTGGATAATAAAAAAAAAAAAATATATATATATATATATATTTATTATAATATCATTTTATTATATAGTCATAATCAAATTAGTTTGCAATAATATTATTAATAATAACATATATAATTAACAAAGTTATCTATAGGTTTTTAATATAATTTATATAAAATGAACATATATAAATTATATGAATATAAAATCAATTTTGTATATATGTAAATATAATACACTTTTGTTACATAATATAATCATAAATATATAGTATACCTTTGCATCAAATTACAAAAGCGTCTGTAAGAGTGAAGGTAAATTTGACTTTGTTTTCTCTTCTGACTACCGCTGTCAAGCTCTCTCTATTTTTTTCCTCTTTTCAAAAGTTGTGAAAACATTATCATGGAGTTTTTCTTTTGCTATTTGAGTGAATGGGAATGAAGAAAAAAAAAGTATTTGATGTCATTTCCCATTCACTACAATCAACTATGATGACTTCCGCTTCTGAGAAACCCAGAAATGTGGAAAAGGTCCATAATAATTACGGATGCAAACAACAAGGATGGCGGTTTTATGATGTGATTTGTTGATCTCATGTGTTTTTCAGGGTCGGGAAGGAATGACATGTTACTAACGATATCGTTGGAATCACTTCCAGAACGATTTTTTCCAGCTGATGAACGATACAAACATTGACAGCCAATCAGAATCTATCCTGCTATAACTAGCTCGAGAATTTAAAGCGGCAGACGCACGTGCGCTTAGAATAAACAGATGATATCATCTGCTGGTGTGGATGCAAATATTGTTATCTTTATAGTTATCATTCTTGGTGTGAATGGGGCTTTAGGATTCAAAGAGAGTGGGAAGTCGTGGCCTAATGGTTAGAGTCAGACTCGTAACCCAAAGGTTGTGGGTTCGAGTCCCGTACCGGCAGGGATTGTAGGGGGGGGGGGTGAATGTACAGCTCTCTCTCCCACCTTCAATACCACGACTGAGGTGCCCTTGAGCAAGGCACCGAACCCCCAACTGCTCCCCGGGCGCCGCAGCAAAAATGGCTGCCCACTGCTCCGGGTGTGTGTTCACGGTGTGTGTGTGTTCACTGCTGTGTGTGTGCACTTAGGATGGATAAATGCAGAGCACTAATTCCGAGTATGGGTCACCATACTTGGCCACATGTCACTTCACTTTCACTTTCAGAATAATTTCTCCAATGCATCTAGATGAATATGTAAATATATGTACACTGCAAAAAATGCTTTTCTAGCTTAGATCTTTTGTCTTGTTTCCAGACAATAATTTTTACTTGTCTAGAAAATCCTTTTTGATTTAAGAATTTTTAGATATTTTGGCTGGAAACAAGACAAAAGATCTAAGCTAGAAAAGCATTTTTTGCAGTGTATGGTTTTTAATTTGTGAGACTGCTATGATGAATAAAATGGCTATATGAGGGAAAAACGGGTTAACTTTATATATGTATATGATTTCATGTAATTTATTGAGATTTTGTCATTTCAAACTTTTTTAATAATAGGAATTAATAACTGAATAATTCCTGAATAACTGGATAATAAAAAAAAAAAAATATATATATATATATATATTTATTATAATATCATTTTATTATATAGTCATAATCAAATTAGTTTGCAATAATATTATTAATAATAACATATATAATTAACAAAGTTATCTATAGGTTTTTAATATAATTTATATAAAATGAACATATATAAATTATATGAATATAAAATCAATTTTGTATATATGTAAATATAATACACTTTTGTTACATAATATAATCATAAATATATAGTATACCTTTGCATCAAATTACAAAAGCGTCTGTAAGAGTGAAGGTAAATTTGACTTTGTTTTCTCTTCTGACTACCGCTGTCAAGCTCTCTCTATTTTTTTCCTCTTTTCAAAAGTTGTGAAAACATTATCATGGAGTTTTTCTTTTGCTATTTGAGTGAATGGGAATGAAGAAAAAAAAAGTATTTGATGTCATTTCCCATTCACTACAATCAACTATGATGACTTCCGCTTCTGAGAAACCCAGAAATGTGGAAAAGGTCCATAATAATTACGGATGCAAACAACAAGGATGGCGGTTTTATGATGTGATTTGTTGATCTCATGTGTTTTTCAGGGTCGGGAAGGAATGACATGTTACTACCTGACTCACGGGTGGGCGGGGCTCATCGTCGTCGTGGAGAACCGTCACCCGAAGTACTACCTCCATGTGTCATGTGACTGTACCGACAGCTTCAATGTGGTGTCGACCCGCAGCAGCCTGAAGACCATCGACAGCGTGCCGCCGCTGCACAGGTAAACTCATCTCCTGAAGCGTCTGACAGCAGCGGGAACAAGAGCAGGCCGTTGTTCCTCCGGCTCCAGATGGAAACTCGCCGTGTGATTGTGAATGATAGTCCTGTTAGTGCCTGAAGGGTTTTATTTAAGGTTTGTTCACACCCAGAGCCACATGACAATTTCACCTCAGAGGTATTCATAGCTGAATCACACTCCACTCATTCACATGCCCTATCAACCCTAACAGTGCTGCTTATGCCATTTTAACACAATTATTCATTTAAAAAGATGATGAAAACTCATTCATTAAAATAATTAACAAAGATTAATTCAAACAAAAAAGTAAAAATAGTGTATAAAGTCATCTAGCATAAATTTTAATATGCATTTTAATTTATTAAAACATTTTTTTTGTTGACAACTTGAGGCATACATACATACAAATATATATATAAAATATTACGTACAATAAATACAAAAAAAAATAAAAAAATATATATATATATACATGCCCCCTCCTATTAATTATTTATATCTGTATTCAGTTCTAATTTTTTGCATACTTCTCCAACATTTAATATAAGTTTATGATGTAAATTTCTCTCAAAGCATCCACCATAAATTGTTTATAAAAAAGAAAATAAAGCCTATTATTATTATTATTATTATTATTATATTTGATGTTTTTATAGCAATTAAGCACATTTTCCCTTCGACTCACAGTTGACTTTAGTTGACTTTGGTGTTAGCAGTAAATAAATATATTTTATAATATTACTTTATTATTTATTCAAAAAATTTTTATCTGTATTTAGTCCATATTTTTGTACTTGTCACCACTGAGTGAAAGATATATTTATAATATGAATTTCTCTGGTTATCCACCATCTTGGATAAATGATTTTTTTCAGTGAGAGCATTGCAGTGCATTTTAGGATTGACTACCTTACAATTTGGTAAAGAAAGTATAATTGAATGCTTTATAATGTTGCTGCTCACCTTTTGGAAAGTCTTCATGCTTGCCTAAAAAGTGCTTTCTATGTAGGTTTTCCCTAACAGAGCAGCGGTGTGATGCATTAACGCGCATGTATTCGCTCACGTGTTGCAGGCAGGTGCTGGTGGTCCTGTCCCAGCTGGAGGGGAACGCCGGATTCTCCATCACGCACAGACTGGCCCATAGGAAAGCAGCGCAGGCGTCTCTGGGCGACTGGACATCTAGTAAAGCCACACACTCGCCCCAGCTCACGCCAGACACTGACGGACTGCACAGGCCGCGGCCGCTTTGACACACGCTTACACACACACACACACACATAGACACACTCTCCCTTCATGAAACGACATAGACCAGTTCAGGCCCGTGATGATGAACACACACGCAGGCACTGAGAGGGTCTGGGTGGAACTACTGAGCCAATCACATGTCTGCTTGCTGAGCCAAGCCCCGCCCACTGCAAACACACTCGCTCTGCGCAAGAACATGATGAGCTTCATTCACATCCATCCTGGAGTCCGCCGCACGTCTCCGGTCACCCGACTGTACTTTCCCGTTTCTTTTACATGCGTTCAGTCAGACGGCGAATCTCACCAAAATATTTAACATGAATTATTAAAGCAATAAGCCCAAAGAAGCCGTGGTTTACAGTGAATTTATAACAGCTGTTATAAAATCACTGTAAACCACGGCTTCACGGGGCTTATTGCTTTTATAAAGCGGTTATTCCATATACGTAGTACGGTTTCACAAAATAAAACAGAGCAAATAAGGTGTAATGATATAAATAAAAACAGTATTCTTCCACGAAACAATGTTGTTCCTCAGAAACGGTTGTGGTTCCAACAAAGTGGTTGTTGAGCAACAGACAAACGTAAACAAAGGTGTATGTTACTTTGTAGAGTAATTTACAACAGCTTCGAACGTGGCTCAACCAATCAGAATCAAGCACCGGAACTATCCGTTTTATAATTCACCATAATTAAAAGGGAAAAAAATTTGTTTTAAAAAGGCAAAATTGAGCCTGTTTTTGGGACCATTATTATTGTTATTATTACTACTACAGTTTCAATTATATTAGACACATTTTTAAACACATTTTTCCCTCCTATTCACATTACTGTAAGACTCCTGGACATTACAGTTTTATAATAATACAAATAATAATTACTATTTTAATATTGTTATTATTATTATTATTACTGTTTCAATTATATTTGTTTAATTTTCCCCTCAAATTCATATTACTATAAGTCTTCTGGACATTTCATTTTAATTTTTACTTTTATAATTTTTGTTATTTAGGATTATCTTCACTTGATTCTTATTACGTGAATACAGTATTTTACTGTATTATGTTAAAAGTAAAAAAAAAATACTTCGTTTTTTTTAAACCACGTTTAGGCAGTACAACAAATGTTGCTATGTTTATATATATATTTTTAATATAATTAGAATTTAAATATATCAGTGTTTTTTCCAGATTTCTGTAATGTGTTTTTTTTTTTAATTGTCTGGATTTGGGGTAAAATTGTGTGTAATTGTCACAATCCAGGATATCTTAAAGGCCCAAAATACAGGTTTAATTTCCTTAAGCAACCTATATCTTTATTCTTCCTGATCATGGGGTGAAATGTGCCACGTTCTCGACATGTTTTGTGAGATTTAGGTTTAATGCCATTCTGACAGCCAATCAGCAGCCTGCTCTGTGCTCACATGTTCTGTATCATGGGTAATGTAACGACAAATGGCGATACTTGATTTGAGTGGAAAGCTGTGTGTGGTAATTCACCGGCCGTGAGGGGTTTATGTGTTTGAAGATGCATGTGGGAACCATCTTTTAATTTATTTATGTTGTGTTTTAGTAAAGAAGCACAAGAGAAGCTGCTGAGCGAGACTCGTGGGAATGTTTTGATCAGCAGGTTGATCATGTGTGTTGGACTTTATTTGTGCACTGAGCGTCTCCTGTGTTTTCTTGTGTTGGTCAGTGTCTCCCTCTGTTGGTGTGTGTCGGTCTGATCATGTGACGTCATACACACACACACACACACACACACACACACACACACGTTCTGTCTTTCTTTTGTAAAGTGTACAGCGCTGTTCCCCTCTGCACAATCCCATCAGAAGTACTCGCCGTAATTATACAGATCTCTGTAGGCCAGGAGTATATAATATGTAGAATATTTTATTGATTCTTTGACAAAAACAAAAAAGTATAAAAGTTTAAAATCTGTACGGTTCATTTGCAATCTCAGGTTCTGTTGGACCAAATGACAAATAAAGATTTGTTCTTTTTTTTTTAATCAAGGAGCGTGAGCTGCTGACTTTTTTCATTCTTTCCTTTGTTTCTGATCTTAAAGGTGAAGTGCATCATTTTTCTTCAGTGTTAGTATAGTTATATTATGTATATTTTAAATTATATTGATTTTAGGTAGTTTTTTATTGACCTATATGTTCATTATTCTCAAACTGGTTATTACAGTGATCTGTAAGGAGTTCAGCAATCAGACATTTAAATGGGTCACTCTCAGGAAACTTCTTTGCTTCTTTCTTTCCACATTGCAGTAAGTTTAAAGTTCATGTTCTTATGATTTGAATGGATAATTTAGTAAATTCAGGTGGTATCACTCAGTTTTAGTGCACCAATCCTGCCAATTTTTCTGAATGTGCTTTATGTCGATCCTGTTGCATTCATGTTACAGAGTCAAAGCAAAATTGATTTAACAGCATCTTTAACTAGCAAATATGAGTGCATTTTTGTACAGGGAATGTAAAAATATTTGCACCTTTTTTTCCCAAAAATTTGCTCATTACAATACATCGTTTTTAATGTATTGTAAATTTTGCATTTACTCTGAATAACTGAAAGTTTGTTTTAATCTCAATTGCAAATGCAAAATATAGGGTTAATATGTTTTTTTTACACTTACTATATAATCAATTAAAATATAGCAGTGTTTATTTATATATATATATATAATTCTCTCAGTTTTGTGTAATGCAAAAGAACTTATGGAATAAACCATAAATTTTACATGTAGTTGTTCGTTTTTAAAAAGAATATCAAGCCAATTTGCATGTCCCCATAATGACTGCTATATTTTAAGGATATTATATAAAAAATGCCCTAAATTGTGCAGTAATTAAGATTCATATATATATATATATATATATATATATATATATGAATATATAGAGGAGGTCTGGAGGTCTCTGCATAACTCTAGAGCTGCTGGAGTGACTCTGGGGGAAGGGGATGCTGCAGGGTAAGGAAAATCTCCTGAGTAATATGAACATACTCCCAGAGACCTGGACCTGGACGAATGTCAGTCTATAAAGGAGAGAGGGATGAGTGCATGACAAAGAGGTGGAGTTACTGAGGAGCAGAACCAGCACACTGGGACTGGATCTGGATTTCATTTTTGAATTTACAGATTGCTGTTTCACTGTGAGTATTGTTTTTCAAGCTTTCATATTTGTATTCAAATTATTTTTCTGCAGTGATCAGGTTCTGTTAGTTTGTAGGGTTTCTCTGACCTGAGTGTGAAGGTTGAAATGTATTAGAAATAATATTCCAGTCATCTGCTTTGAATGTTTTAGATGATAAAACAGACCTATTCTCTTTTATTTCTGTCTTTCGTTCTCTTGTCTGTGGCCTTCTTTCACTTTTATGCTTTTAAAGACTGATGGTTTGCTTTGTGAGTGTCTGATATTGGATCACGTTTATCATGTTTGTTCAGATTGTGTCTCTATATGAGTATTTGCTTTGATGCTTTAATGTTGAGGATTCACAGCTGTATCTGTAACTGTGGAAATTAGTTGATGCGTCAGTCAGATGTGAAAGTTATGATAATATTTTGAGCTATACAAGACTAAGAATGCCAATGTGTAAAACTAATAGACTGAAGCTTTCATTTGTTCCTGCCTCGATAAAAATGCTGAATTCTACCAAAAACAACGCACCTATAGCATATTAGCACTTTACTGTGTTTTGCACTGTACATATTTTACATTTTATACTTATACACTCATATTTTAATGTATGTTTTTTAATTGTTTTATTTAATTTGTTTTATTTATCATTATTGTCTGTTCAGAACAACACTGTAGCACTTTGCCCAAGACAAATTTCCTTTTGGGGACAAATAAAGTTTATTCTTTATGCCCTCTAAACCCATCAACCCCAAAAAATACACTTTAATTCAGCAAGGATGCATTAAATTGATCACAGGTGACAGTAAAGACATTTATAATGTTGCAAAACGGTTCTATTTCAAATAAATGCTGTTCTTTTGAACTTCAATCAAACAATCCTGAAAAAGTATCACGTTTCCCAAAAATATTGGGCAGCACCACTGTTTTCAAAAATTAAAATAATCAGAAATGTTTCTTGAGCAGCAAATCAGTATATTAGATTGATTTCTGAAGGATCATGTGACACTAAGACTGGAGTAATGATGCTGAAAATTCAGCTTTGCGTCTCAGGAATAAATTACATCCTAAAATATAGTCAAATAGAAACAAGTTATTTTAAATCGTAATAATTTTCAACAATTTTACTGTTTTTACTGTATTTTTGGTCAGATGAATGCAGCCTTGGTGAGCAGAAGAGACTTATTTCAAACATTTTATAAACGATTTATTTATGTATTTGTATTATAGTAATGACATTTTAACTGTCATGAAAATATTTGCAAAAAACCTTAGAGGAACCTCAATGTCACTAAGACATTTGTAGATCTATATAAAAATATTTTTTCTAAATTACTCGGTCAAATAACAAAGGATTTACAGCGATAGATTAGCAGGAAAACTTTATATAATAAAAATGACCATCCTTTCAAAATGTGTATTTTTATTTAATTGTTTATCAGTATATATAAAGAAGAGTTTTTTTCATAGTCTTGGTAAAATTACTTGCATCAAAAAAAGGTCACAGATTAAGTGAAGTCTCTTGCTGTCAGCACCTCAGCAGTCCTAAGTGTTTGTGTTTGTGTGTGTGTGTGTGTGTATATATATATGTGTGTGTGTGTGTGTGTGTGTGTGTATATATTATTTATTACATTTTTATTAATTAATTCATTCATTCATTCAACAGCAATGCCAAGGTCGTGGGTTTGATTCCTACAGAATGCATTAAAAATGTATGCCTTGAAATGTACAAATTTCACTTCAAATTTCCGTGGGGTGTGGACAATTAAATTCTAATTTTATTTATTTATTGCATTTTAAACTTTTGCCCAACCCTGGCAGACATACACAATCACGGGCTCCAGGATCATTGGTTCACTCCAGTGTCCCTCATTCTCTGCTGTGTCTCTGTGTTGCAGTGATGCGGAGCTCCATATTCCCTGCAGATTCTCATAGAGCTCCAGCCCTAACAAAGCCCCCAGTTACTGCTATGCATTTTATATTTACTTTCAGGGTCTGCTGGAGACACAGCAGGAGGATGAGTAGAGTCACAGAGACCCTTGCTTTCATTCACTTATAAACCAGCTAAATGCATTTCCCAATGAAATTACCACATGGCTGTATTATTTGGACATCAGTCACACCAAAAACAAAAAAACGTGTCCCTTGCTATTACAGTTTAATAATTATTTAAGAAATAAATGTTTGATCTAAAACAGTTGTTTGCAACACAATTTAGTGAATATTTAGCGCCCCCTAGTGCCGAAATCTGCCATGACAGTCTCTTTTTCGCTCTTAAAAAAAAACTATATTATATTATATTATTAATAATCTTCATAATCATTCATTTTTCTATTTTGATTCCTGAGTCAAAACTTGTGCCTTGCTATCTGTATGTTTTAGTTTCACTTCAGTGATTATTATTTATGAAGAAGCCTTATAAAGCTAGCTAATAAATACATTTATATAAACAAATAAAAAATGTGTCTATATTTATTTTTATATATTATTTATTTATTATACATTGCTGCCAAATGCATACATGCATACACAACAAACAAACAAATAAACGTTTGTTTGTTTTTTTATTGTGTTTATTTATTTATAATAATTTTTATTATTTATTTATTATTTATTGTGAAATTCCGAAAGTTTATTTATTTTATTTTATTTTTTTGAGAACGGTCCATGTGATTATTAAAGGACGTCTCCGTTTTTGTAAACAACACCGGTCAGAAGTTGCTGATCTCCTGAACATGTAGACACCCGATCGAGAATCGTCTCGCGCAGAAGCCTCGAGAAAACACCCGCACGGCCTTGCCGCGTGCAGCTATAAAACACCCGCTCGGCGTCACCCGACGGAAGACACCCGTTCAGTCTCATTGCATCTGTGAGCGCGTGAGTGACCGCAAGCAATGAACATCTCCAACAGGTAAGACCTGTTTTATTTCACTGTTAATGAAGGGCACACTTTACTTTTACTTTTAAAGATTTTAGTAAGTAAGCAGACATGGCTGAACGTTATTAAGATATTATTATTATTTCTTTATTGAAATGCCTGCTGAGTTTAGCGTTTAAAATTTGTTTCCTATTTATTTATTTATTTATTTATTTATGGGTCTGTGTTCAATAGCGTAAAGCTCATATTCACGCACTGACCCGTTGTTTGAAGCTGTGTGTGTTATAACCTCAGTTGTCTCAGCTGTCTCACTGCATGCTGTATTTTGAGAGGGGATATAAATATCCCAGCAGCTGTCTGTGCTCCTGTTCACTCACTCCGGCCTCATGAAGGATCTGGAGTTATATCAGGAGTTATTGTTTAGTAATTAGGGGAAGTTGTGGCCTAATGGTTAGAGAGTCGGACTCGTAACCCAAAGGTTGTGGGTTTGAGTCTCGTACCGGCAGGGATTGTAGGTGGGGGGAGTGAATGTACAGCGCTCTCTCCCACCTTCAATACCACGACTGAGGTGCCCTTGAGCAAGGCACCGAACCCCCAACTGCTCCCCGGGCGCCGCAGCATAAATGACTGCCCACTGCTCCGGGTGTGTGTTCACGGTGTGTGTGTGTTCACTACTGTGTGTGTGCACTTAGGATGGGATAAATGCAGAGCACTAATTCCTAGTATGGGTCACCATACTTTTCACTTTCACTTTTAAATCAAGTAAAGGACAATCTGCTGGTTAACACATGAATACCTAAGACTTCACGCTGCTTCATTCTCATGTCACTTTTAGTATTCACTGAAAGAGTAGGTGTGAATGGGTGGTTTGTGGGGCCGGAATGAGGTCTGATCATGAGCCCGAGAATAGACTAATGCTAAAGAATCACCAAATTGCAATAACACTAGCAGCAATAGAAACCTGTATTTAATGTTATCGCTGTCGTGTTTTATTTAATATTGCATAGTTTTGCATCATGTTTTTGAGCAGTACACAACCTGTCCATGTTTCACCGGTTTAATTTGATTCTAGATATCAAGATGCCAAAAATACTATAGGAATTGATTGGATCACACATAAACAACTTAAGATACACTACTGTACAAACGTTTGGGGTGTGTAAGATTTTTGAATGTTTTTAAAAGCTCACCAAGGCTGCATTTATTTAATCTAAAATACATAAAAAAACAATAATACAGTGAAATTTATTGCAATTTAAAATAGCTGTTTTCTATGTGAATATCTGTTCAAATATAATTTATTTCTGTGATGCGCAGCTGTATTTTCAGCATCATTACTGCAGTCTTCAGTGTCACATGATCTTAAGAAAGCATTCTGATATACTGATTTGCTGCTCAAGAAACATTTCTGATTATTATCAATGTTGAAAACAGCTGTGCTGCTTCATACTTTTGTGGAGACAGTGATACATTTGTTTTTTCAGGATTCTTTGATGAATAAAAAGTAAAAAAAAACAGCATTTATTTGAAATAGAAATCTTTTTTTAATATTATAAATGTCTTTACTGTCACTTCTCATCAATCTAATGCACCCTTACGAAATAAAAGCATTAATTGCTTTCCAAAAAAAATCATATCACCCCAAAACTTTTGAATGATAGTGTATGATCAGCAAAAGATGATGATATTTTGCTCTCCTAATTATGCACAATATACATTTAAAATGCATTTCAGTATTTTTTTCTCTCTCTCTTAGAACAGTCTAAGCACAATAATTTTTTTTCCACAACAAATATCTCTCTCTCTTTCTTCAGTGTTTCAGACAGTAAGGCCGATAAGCCTCTTACAATCCACTCGACGAAGGAGATGTTTGAGAAAATGGAGGAATCGTTCAAAATATGTGCGCAGTGTGAGAGACTCCCAACACAGGCCACAGGCTCGCTGAAGCGGTGCACACGGTACGATGACGGGATGATTTTGATGAGATGAGAATAAATGCTATATCTCACATTTATAACATCTTTTTCTGTCTTCTACAGCTGTCTGAATGTGTATTACTGCAGTAAAGAGTGTCAGAAGAAAGACTGGCCTCAACATAAACTCTACTGCGACAAACTACGCATGGCAGTGGTGGACAGACACGTCGAGTGGCTCGTTTATAAAGGTGAGGATGATGAAGATGCAGTCGGGCAATCATTACAGTCTTTTTAGCACAGTTTCTAATATCCAACACACACACACACACACACACAGACACACACACACACATATATATAGCCGCTCAAAAGTCTTTTATACTCATCAAGGCTGCATTTATTTGATCACAGAATACAGAAAAAACAGTAATGTTATGAAATATTATGGTCATTAAAATCAGTTTTCTATTTTAATATACTTTAAAATATAATTTATTTATTTGATGCAAAGCTGAATTTTTAGCATCATTAATCCAGTCAGTGTCAAGTACAGGCCAATATTATCAGTGTTGGAAACAATCAATGTTACTATTATCAATGTTGGAAACAGTTGTGCTGCTTAATATTTTTTTGGAACCTGTGATACTTTTTTCAGGATTCTTTGATGAATAAACAGTACAAAAGAACAGCATTTATTCAAAATAGAAATCTTTTCTAAGTCTTTACTATCACTTTTTAGCAATTTAACGCATCCTTGCTCAATAATAGTATTAATTTCTTTAAAAAAAAATAAAGAAAACAATTTATTGACCCCAAACTTTTGAATTGTAGTGTCTATTGTTACATAAGATTTCTATTTTAAATAAATGCTGTTCTTTTTTACTTTTTATTCATCAAAGAATCCTGGAAAAATGTGACCTGATTTACTGATCCCAAACTTTTGAACAGCAGAGTTTATATATATATATATTTAAAATAATATGTAAATTATATATAATAAATGTATAACTTATACATAGGAGATCTCCCTTTCCTTACGGAGGCGTGGTCTCGTCCCGCTAACAAAGTCAGCTGTTGGAAAGATTGGTTGTCCATGCAGGGAGATCTGACACCTCGTCTGGAGCCCATCCTGTCTGGACAAAACATGACAGACCTCTGGACCAATGCCTGCAGGCCGCGGCCTCAGGAGGCGGAGCTTCGTGAGTCTGTGTGGCGGGTGTGCAGTGAGTTTCTCTCCCGGCCTCTTACGATCGGAATGGGAGTGAGGATGTTTACCTTGGATCCGTACTCGCGGCCGCTCACCATTCACGTGGTGGGAGCCGCTCACAACGAGACCCTGGGAGCCAGAACCACAGACATGGATCAGCTCAGTCGCATGTTCCCGGGGCACCAGGGGCTGGAGGTGGTGATGGTGGGGCCCGAGGTGGTCCAGGGGCCCATCATGAGGCCCCCGCTGAGAGCGTTCGGACCCCGGGGAAAAGTTTACATCAGCGCTTACAAGGGCCTCTACCATCAGTTCTGGGAGGAAGCTGTGGAGAAAGGAGAAGCAGCCAAACCTGATCTAGTGCTTGGATTTCATCCAGGTACAAACAACCCACTATAAAACATTCATACCTGAGTATAAAGTTTGGAGTTGAAGATTTAGATTTTTATGCTCAACAAGGCTGCACGTATTTAATCAAAAATACAGTAAAATAGTAAATATTATTGTACATTTAAAATAACTGTCTTCTATGTAAATATATTTTAAACTGTAATTTATTGCTGTGATAAAAACTGTATTTTCAGCATCATTACTCCAGTCTTCAGTGTCACATGATCTTCAGAAATCATGCTAATATGATGATTTGCTGCTCAAGAAACATTTCTGATTATTATCAATGTTGAAAACAGTTTCTTTAAAAAAAAAGCCCACTGCAAACGTTTGAGTGGTCGTGTACTTATAGTGGCCGCTTATATATAATTTTATGATTTTGTATAATCAGAGCAGCATTTGTGTTCTTCCTAAACAACAAGGACTTCCATCTGGGTTACAGCATCAAACTGTGATTCATAATAAAACTAAATATGCCTAATAAAACTAAAAGCACTGATTCTACTGATTATAAATTTTAAATATGTTGAAATTGAGCTCTCATTGATTCTGAACTTTATTTGCAGGGTTTGAGGGACAGGAAGTGAATCAGGATTGGTTAGCGACACTCCTGCTGCTACGAGATTACAATATCCCGACTTTATTCACCATGATCAAGTATGTTATACATATATGGACAAATACATGTTCACACATGATACACAGAACACCACATATGTGACCCTGGACCACAAAACCAGTCATAAGAGTCAATTTTCTGAAATTAGAATAAATAAGCTTTCCATTGATGTATGGTTTGTTAGGATAGGACAATATTTGGCCGAGATACAACTATTTGAAAATCTGGAATCTGAGGGTGCAAAAAAATCTAAATATTGAGAAAATCACCTTTAAAGTTGTTGAAATGAAGTTCTTAGCAATGCATATTACTAATCAAAAATTATGTTTTGATATATTTACAGTAGGAAATGTAAAAAATATCTTCATGGAACATGATCTTTACTTAATATCCTAATGATTTTTGGCATAAAAGAAAAATCTATAATTTTGAGCCATACAATGTATTTTTGGCTATTGCTACAAATATCCCCCAGCGACTTAACACTGCTTTTGTGCTCCAGGGTCACATATGAGAATAACGCTGTTTCACTTTCCACTATCTGTCTGTCTATCTCTCAGTAATGAAGAGCTGCAGAGTACTCTTCATATGTTTATGGAGTTGGAGATGGATGTTAAGGACACCGGCTCAAACCCCTTCAGCTCTTTGAAACCTGAACAACTGCCAAAAAGCCCCAACAAAGCACCCATTTATGCCAACGCTCACTATGTTTCTTTCCGTGGACTGCTGGAGGTGAAAGAGGAGGAAGAACAGAACTAATACTGGATATTTTAACTCAACCTCAATAAAGATGATGCTAGTGACTGCAGGAGACAGACTTTGTTGAATGAGCGTTTATAAGTATTGAAATGCTATTTTCAACGCAGATAAGAATCAATTTTTCAAAAAATAAATGAGATGTGATGTGAAAATATGGGATCAATGAATTTAATTTATTAAAAATATATTATCGTTTACATGTCCAGCTGCCTGTATTATGATATTGATATGTCTCCAGCTGCATTTAGCTATTTTATACCTCATTGATTCTATCTGCCTTAAGTCCTTCAACGATTATGCAAAATCATGCAAATATACTGATAAATCAACTTAACTCAGCTTAGCATACAAATGATAGTAGTAGACAGTTCAAACACAACTAAAAAAAAATTTAAAACAGTTTGCAACTATCAGGAGCTTAAAATATTTGAGAGTTTTTTATTCTGGAAGTCTTTTTCTGGAAACGGTGTCTGAATATGAATTTATGATAATTTTTTAAATTATATTACATATATACAAATTGTTTTGTATTTTTTTTAATGAAGGAATGAGCATGAAATATATTTCAAAAGTTACATTTTAGACTGTTTACAGATGATGAACATGATTTCCAGCGCGATGCTTCAGTTTTTAATGGTGAAAGAATGTGAGGTAAAATAAAAAAGTAGCCCACAGTAATATGCAACTATACAAAATTACCTGTGTTTATTTTTTTTTATCATATTTAGCTATTTTGAATTTAGGCTATATGTGATTCGTGTAATTCATAACTAAATGTGACGCGTGATCATGTGACTGCATCAGGTTATATGTGTATACATCAGATAAATACATACCTTGACATTAAATAATAATATGAATTAAAATTATTTCAGCTGATCTGCATATCATTTTTTTAATCCTCCTGTACGGTCATCATGTTAATGCTTGACTAAAAAAAGTTTCTCTGTTCTTTTAATTCAGAAGCGTGCACATTTCAGAGATTGCTGCAGCTGAATAACATAAAGATGGAGACCTGACTAATGAAACGTTGAGACGATAGTGATTAGTTTTCAGTGCTAACCTTGATAGCACATATACATCACGGAGACGTCTGCATTTACATCTGCAAGACATATTTTTTTTAGAGTTTTTGCTCATCTGCAATACGTCTATAGGACATTTCCCATCAGATGTCAAATAGATGTTTAGAAGATGTCTTTAAGATGTTTATGATTTAGAATGTATGCAAAAAATGACATCTTAAAGACGTCCATCAGATAGGAGCAAAATGTGTTATGACTAATTTTGAAAAGTAAAGATCATTGGAATTTTTCTTTTTAAAGATATTAGGTCACCTTAATTAATGTGAAGGTTAGATCAAGTAGAAATAACATTTTGAGGTAACATTTGCAGCTTAACACTTTTTAATAGTGTACCATAGGTATTATTTTCATCTCTGGTGGCCACCCTCCAGTGCCCCAGCATGGCCCCCATTGAAAATTGAATTATTTAGTTCCTTTAAATAAAAAGACCCTTTCCCCCACAAAATTGGTTTGGTCTCCCTCAGTGTTCAAGATATGGTTATTGCTTTACATCGTAGAACATCTGATTCTACGTCTACCTTTTTTTACAAAGTACAATCAAAGTCAAAATGAGGTCTGCGACGTAAAGCCCCAGGTTCACATACGTCAGGACTGTGACCAAGTTAAGGTCATGAATGCGGTGAACGAGGTACGAGTCTCTTTTATAGTTTTTATACCCGAACACGGGCCAGATGATGGCAGCAGAGACGTACAGAGCGACGGCAACTATGTCAAGCACCAGCTCCAACTTATCAAGGCCGCAGAATCGTAGCAGATCCACGCACTTCTGCAGGTGTGACGGGATCACCACCACGGTTGGAATGAAACACACCATGTAGACCAGAATGCACCAGATCAAACCTCCAGGCCGGAACTGGCTTTCCACCCCTAAGAAGTAGCTGTGTACCGCGGTAAAGATGAGGCAGGCCACAAACGCCTGGCTGAAGCGCAGGATGCCTCGTACGCTGGACAGATAACCTTCAGGACACTTGAGTTTTAACATCACGGCGTCGACCACGTACACACCGAACGCCAGGATGGAGGCAATGGCGCAGAAAATGTCTGCGATGCATGTTGAGCACACAAACACAGTGCAGTAGATGAGACACGCGGACAACAGCATGAGGGACGACAGAAGGCTCAGTCCACAGGAGAGATCATCCCAGGAGTGCTTCAGCACGAAGGCCTCGACCATTTTATCCACAATGCACTTCTCAATTACAAAGATCACCACAGCCACGACGAGTCCGAATACCCACACAAACTCACACCAGATCCCGTAGGGACTGTACATGGGGCCCCGAAACATCGGGATGATCAGCGCCAATGCGCAGAACACTATCTCCAGGATCCGGAAAATATGAGAGAGATTCAGTCCGAACAACATTTTTCTTCGTCTGATGCCAGAGAAGTGTGAGCTGTGCTCATGTGGACCATTACTCCACACGGCATGATTTACATTTTACACTGCCGATAAAGTCTGTGCACACACCATAAACTTTCAGTGTGTGTGACTCCTCGGTCTTCTGTTCTCTATATCTCAAATGTATTGTAACCTCTCTGACACCAATACAAAGTTAGTTTAGCGAGTAAATGAAAGTATGAACATTTTCAAAAAGATAGTTTTCTGCAGAAGAAGAAGTGAGGGGTGATGCTCAGAATGTTAAACCAGGGATTTTCAAACATTTTTATGCCAAGGACCCCAAATGATCCCTGTAAGAAAAAAATGATGAGGACGTCGAAGATCTTGATGAAGAATAACTTTTATTACAGATAAAAGTGATTCAGCGGAGTCAGAATGAAACCAGAACATCCTAAGCTTAAACCTTTTATACAGTTATAGTTTACTATCCTTAATGTAAATGAAGTTGCTCCGGTCGTAACAGCTGTGGTCTGTATGTAAATGAAGTTCTGACACCTAATTGTCTGAGATGGTTCTTGGTGTCTACAATTGGTCACAATTTGCTCGGGATGTGATCGTTCCAAATGATCTAGAAACAACATAACTGTTGACTTTCTTCTTCTCTATAAAAATTGATCCATTTTGGGAAATGAGAATGATCAAACATCTATTGTGGAGTGGCATCTGGGTCGGAGCAGACTATAGTTACATCCCCTTCGATTTAGCCTATATATAATATACATGACCCTGGACCATAAAACCAGTCTTAAAGGGGTCCTATTATACTCTTTTACAAAGTCTTGATTTTGTTTTGGGGGTGTACTAGAACAGGCTCTCATACAGGTTGTTCGAAAAAAACCAACTTTATATTTTTCATATATTTTACATTATTACAACACCTCTCCAAAGAGTATAGAAGACCCCCAGTCTGGCATGAACGGCTCGAATAGTTCCTGTATCAAA
>NW_015557091.1:128531-137720 GCF_001515605.1 Sinocyclocheilus anshuiensis | reverse complement strand
TACCGTAAATATATCAAAACTTAATTTTTGATTAGTAATATGCATTGCTAAGAAATTCATTTGGACAACTTTAAAGGTGATTTTCTCAATATTTAGATTTTTTTGCTCCCTCAGATTCCAGATTTTCAAATAGTTGTATCTCAGCCAAATATTGTCATATCCTAACAAACCATACATCAATGGAAAGCTTATTTATTATGTACAGTAAATCTCAATTTCGAAAAATGTACCCTTATGACTGGTTTTGTGGTCCAGGGTCACATACTGTATATTTAGTTCAGAGTCTGTAAGATTTTCTCAGTGAAAAAGTCTCTTCTGCTCACCAAGCTGCATTTATGTGTTCAAAAAATACTATGAAATCTGTAATATTGTGAAATATTATTACAATTTCAAAGAACAGTTTTCTATTTGAATATATTTTGAAATTAAATGTATTCCTGTGATGCAAAGCTGAATTTTCAGCAGTCTTCATTGTCACATGATCCTTCAAAGATCATTCGAATATGCTGATTTGCTGCTCAAGAAACATTTCTTAACATTATTGATGTTGAAAAAAAGTTGTGTCTTTTGTAATATTAGAAATGTCTTTAGTGTCACTTTTGACCGATTTAATACATCCTATTAGTTATAATACTATAAATATACTAATATATATATATATATATATACACACACACACACACACACACAGATGTTAAATAAAACCATGTGTGAAAATAGAAAAAAACAAAAATTTCCAGTAACTATCGAAACACAAAAATAACAGTGAACATGAAAGTATCTTGAAATTGGCACTGATGGTTCAATGAAGAACGTTTACCATCTATTAAACCTTTACAGTGGAAAAAAAAAAGGTTCTTTAGATTATTAAAATGTTCTTCGCATTAAAAGAAAATGGTTCTTTGAAGAACTGAAAGTTCTTTGGGGAATCAAAAATGGTTCTTTAATGGCATCAACAAACACACTTTTGCAACCTTTATTTTTAAGTACTGTATACCGTAGTGATACTACTGAGAGCGTTTGAATCCACAGATACCCAAGCAGGTCAAGACCAGGTCAGCGACGTACAGGCCGAGGTTAACGTAGGTCATGAAGGTCACAACAAACTGGATGCTCCATATACAGCTGTTTCCCGGACAGTCTTTGGGCCGCGGGTTTCCTCTGAAGCTGTAGGTGGGCCAGAGAATGGCGGCAGAGATGTAAAGCAGAACAGATATTAACAGCAACAGCATGGTGAAACGATCAATGCTGAAGGGCAGACAGTTCTTTAACTTGGTCAAGATGTTGGTGATGATGGTCAGGAGGGTTAGAGGCAAAGGAACCGCGTAGGCCACGATGCACCACAGCAGAGCTGGTTGACCCACGTAACCGATCAGGGAAATGAGGATGATGCAGGCAACGAAGGCCTCGAGGATCTTAATGAAGCCTGGCAGCGCAGCCACGTACGTCGCAGAGCGCGTCGCGTCGCATTTGTCCCTGAACGTCTCCACGCAGTAAAGCACGCAACACACGGCCGAGAGGATCGTGACCATCCAGCCCCAGATGCACTTCCGGCAGATGTAGAAGTTGGCGAACATCGCCGTGCAGGAGAACGTGCAGAGCGACGCCATCATGGCCATGCCGGTCGTGAAGTCGTCCCAGTCCATGCAGAACACCAGGATCAGCTTGTGGATGAGGAACATCTCCACTATGGTGATGATCAGCGAGATGATGGGACACAAAGCCCACACCACCATGCAGTAGATCCAGTAGGTGTGAAGTGGCTGACCCCAGATGAAGCTGACCACAAACGTCACCGCGCACATCACGATCTGCACCATGTGCAGGGCACCCCGAGTGCTTGTCAGGGCTGAAAGAGAGAATTTGGGTTTTTCCATTTTGAAATGAGTTCAACGGATAACAAGCGTGGAGTGGCTCTTCAAGAGGTCTGAAGGTGTTATGGAAATGAACTGCTTTCAGAGGAAGATAAACCCGCGGAACATGCCAGATCATGCAAAAGACACTGCAACCGTCACACCACAACGCTCCACCTCGGCCTAGCGATCATCACTTATCAAAAGTCACATTTATTTATAGTGCTGTATACAAAGTTAATCAATTATGAAACAAATTCAATCAGCTCTACAGAAGACAATAGTGCCATTATTCAGCTCAATTAAATGTTGATTTAATTCAGTTCAGTAACTGTCAATGTTACATAGTGCATCAATTATGAAACATTCAATAATTCAATTCAGCTATAAAACAGCTTTACAGAAGACAAGTGTCAGTATCCAGCTCAATTTATATTGTTTCAATTCAGTTCAATAAATGTTGCAAAGGTCATCATTTATTCAATTCTATAAAGCAGCTCTACAGAAGTGTCATTGTCAACTCAGTTTAGTTAAAAGCTGATTCAGTTCAATCCAATAATTATGAAATGACGTCAATTTCATAAATTTAGCTCAATTTAATTCTATATTGATTCAGTTCAGTTCAGTAAGAGTATCAATGTTGCAATTGAGTTCAGCCACACAGCAGCTCTACATAGAACAACAGTGTCATTATTCAGCTCAAGTTAATTCTGTATTGATTCAGATCTGTTCGATATGTTGAAAAGTTCATCAATTATGAAACAAATTTAATTTCGGCTACAAAATATCTCTACAGAAAATAATTGTCATTATTTAGCAACGATGTCATTTTGCAAAGTTCATCAATTACAAAATGAATTCTACTCTATAAAACAGATTTACAGAAAACAATAGTATCATTATTTGGCTTAATTTAGTTCAAAGCTGTTTCAATTCAGTTCAATAACTTTGTCGGTGAAAAATTATTGCAATTACCAAACAAATTCAACATCAGCTATAAAGCAGTTCTACAGAAAACAGTTGTCAGTTAAGTTCAACTCAGTGACAGTGTCAATGTTCCAAAGTTCATCAATTGTGAACAATTTAATTCTATAAAGTGGATATACAGAAGGCAATGGTGTTATTTATGATTCCAGGCTAAATCCCAAGTCAGATTTAGTCAGGTTAAAAAGATTTCTGTGAAATTAGTTCTGAACATCTTTACTTCAAGCTGAGTTAACTTTGAAAGTGATAAATGGAGGACTAAAATGGAGGAAAATTGCAGTCAAATGTTTCACAATTGTTGATTATATTTGATCATATGCAATCTTTGTCATTTATTTGACAGAATCATATAGTGGTGTAAGAAAAATCTGGAATTTGCAAGCTTGAAATGACCTTCAGTTTGCAACTGAGCACATTTTCCTCAATGCCACTGAGTTTTAGCTGGAAGAACATCTTTGAATAATATCTAGATACTGTCGAAATCCTCTGACTTTATTTAAATGTGCTTATGAAATGATGATAATCTAACAGCATGAGATTGTTCTTGCTAATGTAAGCATGAACACCAGTGTGACCATGTGCACAGTTGCTCCAGAGAACTAAATTTATGCTTATATTTATGTTTATATGTGTTAATATGGTCATTTAGCATTTCCACTCAGGCCGATCTATCGAGATATATCCAGCTGCAGCCCCGCAGCACACAATCCAGGTCACCCGTTTCAGGCCGGAAGTGAGGCGAACCATTTATGGTTTAGGGCGGATCTGGTCTTTTTAGAGTCACACCACCTACAGTTTTGTAGCGTAATGCATGTTCTTTTGTTAGATTTAATACAAGCTATTTTTGAATGGATTTTTGATCAGATTTATACTGGTATATATATTTAACCTTTAATAATAATACCTGAAATGCTAAAAATGCACAATCTGATCATTTATTCATATTCATTTTGATCAATGTATTTAACAAATGTAACATCATGAATTTTGATAGGAGTCATATGCACAACCTTTAATAACAATACCTGAAATACTAAAAAATAATATTATTTGATTATTTATTCATGTTCATTTTGATCAGTGTAGTTAATGACTGTAACATCATAGATTATGTTTCGCAAATAAATTGTTTTTCAAATAAATTGTTTCGCAAATAAATCCTATCAAAATATGATTATTATAATAATTTTGATCAATTAATGAATGTAACATCATGTTGCATACCGAACTTTATTTGACGGCTGGCTATTATGAGGTCATATTTAGTTCATGTTAATTTTCAACAAATTGTCAAGTAGTCTTTTATTGTCAATTCAACCATATACAGTACACTACACAGTAAAACAAAACAATGTTCCTCTAGGACCAAGGTGCTATGCAGAATGACATATATTAAAAACAATATTGATAACACAAGACCGATAACAACATAAATTAACATCAAAACAAAAAACCAATACAAGAATGCAGAAACATAAAAGCACTAAAACCTTAAATAAAATGCACATGTTTTGAGTGTTTAGTGCAAACAATACAGGACAATAGGGCAATAAACATAGTGGCATTTCAACACCAACCAGTGCAGTAAATGTGTGATATTGCACATAAATTGACCATCTAATATAAACACCGTATATAGACATATGTAGACATTTGTTGTGTAGCAGCGATATATAGTTCAAAAAGTAATTTTTGCAATTTGAGCAAACTGTTTCAATGAATTTGCTTGTGTGTGTTAGTCTAGTCCCTTTGTATTGAGAAGTCAAATGGATTGTGGAAAGAAACTGTTACACAGTCTGGCTGTGAGGACCCAAATGCTTTGATACCTTTTTCCAGATGACAGGAGGGTGAAGAGTGGGTGAGAGGGGTGTGTGGAATCAGCTACAATGACTTTGCGGATGCAGCGTGTTTTGTAAATGTCCATGTATTGCAATTCGCAAAGCAGGCGGTGATGCAGCTGCTCAGGATCCTCTCAATAGTCCCTATTGAGAGGATCCCTCGTTGTGAGGATGGGTGGTGTGAGTTGGGCTTTCCTCAGGTTTCTCAGGCTTTCCAAGCTTTCTTGGTAATGGAGCTGGTGTTGAGGGACCAGGTAAGGTTCTCCGCCAGGTGAACACCAAGGAATTTGGTGTTCTTGACGATCTCCACCAAGGAGCTTTTGATGTTCGTCAGGGAGTGATTGCACTGTGTCTTCCTGAAATCCACAGCCATCAGAGACAGATTGTTGGGTTTGCACTAGTCTGTTAACATTTGCACTTCCTCTCTGTTTGCTGACACGTCGTTCTTACTGATGAGACCCACCACTGTCGTGTCATCGGCGAACTTGATGATGTGATTCTAACTGTGCATTGCTGCTTAAGAACACAGAGAATGGACATTTAATGTCAAATATACTTTTTTTATTTTAAAATTTAAAATAAACATTAAAAAGTGCTATGTTCTTCTCAAATAAAAAGCATTTCAACAAAAAAATAGAAGTAAAATTATAATTTAAAACTTAAATATGTATAATTGTAGAATATAAACAATAAACAGCAAATAATTATCAACTTTTGAACTTATTATTATCATTATCATTATTATTATTATTATTATTATTATCACTCATGACAAGAAGAGTTCATTTTGGTCCCGTTTTCATTACACTTAATCAAAAAAGTCTCCATGTCTTCAGTGAGTAAAAACGTAACTTAAATAATGGGTCTCTGTTTAATAAATAACAAATTCAAAACATAAAGTGGCTTCATCACAAAGCCCATTTACAACACCCAATCTAAAACGTAATTGAACTGTCAACAGAAAAATACTGAAAACAATAAAAGATTACAACAATTTTAACCTGCAGTAGTAAAATGTGAAAGACATGCAAATAATCGAGATTTACAAGAAACCGTTTAACTTAATATATGAATTAATAGTTCACCACATAATGAGAGAACATTACAGGTGTCCTACCGTGTTCTCCGCCATGTTGTTATGATTTAATTACCCCGCCCACCACTTCCGGCCTAGATCGGGTGGTCTGGATCGTGTGGCCTGAAACGTGTGGGTCTGCGGGGCTGCAGCTGGATACTATTGGGGATCTATCAGCTAATGTTTGTTGGAGCCACAAATCTGCCCTTAAGACCTCTGACATCAGCCCCCTAGTGAATGTACTGAATAACAGCAGCTACATATGTTTGCAACCCAAAGATCATTGAATTTGTGCAATATTTTCAGGACTTTAAAAAACATGTTTTATTATTGAAGTTTAAAGGAATAGTTTACCCAAAAATGAAACTTCTGTTATCATTTACTCACCCTCATGTTGTTCCAAACCTGAGTTTCATTTTCTTCTGTTGAACAGATATTTTTAAGAATGTTGTTATAAACAGTTGCTGGTAGCCATTGACTTACATATTTTTTCCCCTACTATGGAAGTCAATGGCTACCAGCAATTCTTTGGTTGCCCATAGTCTTCAAAATATCTTATCGATGAACCATGATGACACAATTTTCATTTTTGGGAGAACTATCCCTTTTACATATTATGCATTAGTTATTCAAGAGTGGAGCAGTTTTCCTGTTGTCCTCATTAATCATAAGCCATGCATGATCATGCATAATCATTATGTATCATGTATTCTGGATTAAATTACTACGAACTGCTGATGAACTGCATCCATGCATCTTACCTATTTATCTCATTTACATGATATTACCTGCTAATCTGAAGAGCTGCTAAACTGTATTTCGTTGTTCCTAAACAATGACAATAAAGTTCTATTCTATTCTATTCTATTCTATTCTATTATATTCTTCTATATATTCTTTGATGAAATGCTTTTAGTGCATCATTGTAAACTGTGGGCACCTATTCCTTGTTATTTTGTGAGGCTGGTCTATATTTAAAGGTGAACATGTTTTAAGAGTTGCATGAGTCTATAAACTCTAGGAAGGCAAGAACGGTCTCCGTGCAGCACTGCGGCCTTGATTGAGTTATCTTAATGACTGTCATGTGTCGGGTGGATGTTGTGCTCAAGGCCGGGCGTTGTCTCATCGCCAGCTCAGCCCTCTGGCCAATGAGATGACCATAAAACTGTAAACAGGTCAGGTGATGCAGGATGACCTTTTCCTTTTTCTGGTAATGAAGAAAGAAAAACAGAGAGGATTCATGTAATTCTGGGAAAGATAGGTAATTATTAATAGACAAATACTTAGAAAAGAAGTAGCAATAATAAAGCTGTTGTGTCCAAAGTTTTGACTGGTAGTGTATATTCCAGATATCTATCTATCTATCTATCTATCTATCTATCTATCTATCTATCTATCTATCTATCTATCTATCCATCCATCCATCCATCCATCTAATATATAATTATATTTCTCTATATCCTCTTGGGACCCAGGCGTAGACTTTTGTCCTCTGTAGGGGACATTATATTTAGGTGAATTTCTCTGAGAGCACAGTGTTAAGTCTGGATGGCTTGTTGAGATCACATTCAGGGCTTTTTAGAGATCCCAAATGTTTGTTGGTTTGATCAACAGAATGATCCAATTTAGCACTCTTAGGGAAATATGATAATGTTTTGTAATTATTATTTAAATCTGGCTAATTTTCAAATTGTTTGTCGTATATAAACATCTCAGAAAAATGTTATGGGGTTTCAGATTGGAATATGACTTTTTGTTAGGAAACAGGGCATCATTTTCATACATGTCTTCTGTAGAGAACACCAGGACAAACATCATGTTAATCAGGCATTTTGGGGAAACACGAGTCAATAGGGAAATAAATTATAGATCAATAGTCCTATGAAATATGAGATATTCTTATGAAAATGTTGCCAAGTTATTACTCCCTATATATATATATATATATATATATATATATATTATACATATAGTTTAGCATAATATTTGTACAAAGTTTGGCCTGAAACCTAAAAACTGATTGGTGAATTAAAAAATAAAACATGGTTTTTGCCTATACATGCCTTTTCATGTCTATTAATTATTATTATTATTTTTTAAATAACTTAGTCCTGGCGTCCTCTACAAAGGACATAATAAATTAAAATAATAATAAATTATTTAAATAATAAATATAATATGAATAAAAAAAAATTTCAAAAATGTTTTTCTCTCCATTTGTTTCTTATTCTCCAAACAATGTAATGACATAAAAAAAAAAAACTAAATTCACAAGGGTCTCTTCGCCCCAGCGTGCTCACCGCGCATGCGCGCACAATCACAAATATGCCCGCTGCCTGACAGACAGTCGAAAGCAAATCAGGTAAGACGGTTCATTCAAATTATTATTCCATTTACTACATTTTCTGAACTCCGCGCATGTTTGAGCGATTCCTGCACTTGAAGTGCTGCATTACAGACTTTTAAATGGCTTGACATCGGCATGTAGTTCATTGAGCGCCTTTACACTGCCTGCACATTAGCTGCACGAGCTATTCACATTAGCTTAATAACGCCATAAATCTGAAGCGTCGCCGTTTCATGTGCATTAAAGACACTCTTAATAACACCGAATACGCCACAGAGCTGTCCGTCTGCTGCATGTATGCTAGTGTGCGAGTGTCTGTATCGTCATCTGACACACATCAGGCAGGTTTGGACGAGGGACGCGCGTGTGTGTGTGTGTGTGTGTGTGTGTGTGTGTGTGTGTGTGTCAGTGTGTCAGTGTGTCATAATGTTTATGTCTGTCATGAAAGTTGTCGTAAAATATAGGCAGTGTTGTGTTTTTGTGCACATTGGAAGCATTAGAACAGCGCGTGCCAGGTGGGCTTGACGGCGCTCTCGCTTGCTGATTGGTTGACAGACTGCTGACGTGCATCATTATCATAATACGCTACAGTAAAACTATGTTTTATGTTTTTACTATGTTTTTGACATAATGATTTTGGAAGCTTCTTACGCCGTTTAAAAGAGCTTAAATATTTATTTATTATGGTTTTACAGTGCCTGTGCTCAAATATGATCATCAGTGTTAGAGAAAGTTACTTTTAAAAGTAATGCATTACAATATTGCGTTACTCCATAAAAAAGTAACTAATCACGTTACTTAGTTACTTCTATGAAAAGTAATGCGTTACGTTACTTTTACGTTACTTTTAACATCTGGGCAGGGCTTGCTTGTTTGTTTTTAAAATAAAAAAGTTATATTTTTGGCAAATATAAAAGCCTTTTCACACCAAAAGTGAAATGAATAAGCCTCAGGCTGAAGGGAAAGTACAGTAGAATGCAGAAGAAGAAATTTCAACACACTTCAGCAATAAAAAAAGACACAAATGTTTGTCTAGAGTAATTTGTGCTTATTAGTACGGTTGAACTGGATCATCGAAGGTCAGAAGCAAAT
>NW_015557091.1:99400-128483 GCF_001515605.1 Sinocyclocheilus anshuiensis | reverse complement strand
CTCAGATATTCTCTTGTAAATTAAAAAGTAATGCGTTACTTTACTAGTTACTTGAAAAAAGTAATCTGATTACGTAACTTGCATTACTTGTAATGCGTTACCCCCAACACTGATGATCATCCTCGTGTGAGGGACCGCCGTCCTACAATTTATATATTATCGTGTTTTAAGACCCAATTAATACCGTGAAAATTTGTGTAAAATATTTAGTTTCTATTTTTTTTCTACTCACTATAGAACTGTCCTTTTTTAGATGTATTATTTATTTGCATTAAATTTTATTTATTTTTTTATTTAAATACAATTTTATTTTAATCAGTTTATTTATTTTAATCAATTTCTAAATCAGATTTATTTGTATTTATTTAGTTTAATCTTATTCTTACTATTATGATTTTTTCTAAACTTTAACTCCAGAGATAAGGTTATGCAGTGTGACCTTTTATTTTATTCCATTTATTTATTTAAATCAAACTGTTATTTTATTTAACTACATTTTTATTTGAATCAATTTCTAAATCAAAATTATTTTTTATTTATTTAGTTTGATCTTATTATTATTTTATTTATGTATTTTTTAATTTTCTCTAAACTTTTCCTTTAAATCCAGAGATAAGGTTATGCAGTGTGATCTTTTATTTTATTCCATTTATTTATTTAAATCAAATTGTTATTTTATTTAACTACATTTTTATTTGAATCAATTTCTAAATCAAAATTATTTTTTATTTATTTAGTTTGATCTTATTATTATTTTATTTATGTATTTTTTAATTTTCTCTAAACTTTTCCTTTAAATCCAGAGATAAGGTTATGCAGTGTGATCTTTTATTTTATTCCATTTATTTATTTAAATCAAATTGTTATTTTATTTAACTACATTTTTATTTGAATCAATTTCTAAATCAAAATTATTTTTTATTTATTTAGTTTGATCTTATTATTATTTTATTTATGTATTTTTTAATTTTCTCTAAACTTTTCCTTTAAATCCAGAGATAAGGTTATGCAGTGTGATCTTTTATTTTATTCCATTTATTTATTTAAATCAAATTGTTATTTTATTTAACTACATTTTTATTTGAATCAATTTCTAAATCAAAATTATTTTTTATTTATTTAGTTTGATCTTATTATTATTTTATTTATGTATTTTTAAATTTTCTCTAAACTTTTCCTTTAACTCCAGAGATAAGGTTATGCAGTGTGACCTTTTATTTTATTACATTTATTTATTTTTATCAAATATATTAACATATTATTATTTTATTTAAATACATTTTTATTTGAATCAATTTCTAAATCAAAATTATTTTTATTTAATTTAATTTTTATTTGAATCAATTTCTAAATCAAAATTATTTGTTTAGTTTAATCTTATTTATTATTTTTATTATTGTTGTTTTTTAAACTTTTCTCTAAACTTTTCCATTGACTTTAGAGATAAGGTTCATGTCATTTTGCTAAAACAACTGACAGCAAAATAATATTCTATTATAATAGGCACAGCCCGCCAGATGCATGTCCTGGTGTAAATGGATTATAGCCCCAGACCTTTGACCTCTAGAGCACTGATTCTATTACCCTACATTAGCAAATCCCATTGAGTATTTTTGCTTTGTCCTGATGGTTTCATGTTGTTGACGTCCGATGAGCTCTGACCTCACAGCAACCCTAAAGTACAAGAGTACAGAGCTCACTCTTACAAATAGAAGGGGAAAACAGAGTTAGGAAAGCGGAGATTCCTGTTTTTTTCCAGTTTAAATCTAATAAGTGTAATTGGGAAATTCTGATGAACTGATTCAGAAAGATCCACAGACGGACTCACATGAGGCTTGAAAGTGAATTGGATGTTATTCTTTTGAGGGTAACTTCAGCCATTTTTATGTCCAAGGGACTAGTTTTTTTTCTCTTTTTTTTTAAAATATATTTTATATATATATATATATATATATATATGACTTAAATAAATGTTTTTTACTCTTGTGTCTAACCTAGATTTTCTATCTTGCAATATGGAATTTCTTTATAAAAATATAAATCAATGCATTTTTAGTTGAAAAAGAAAACACCCTTTTATCTTTTTTAGTTGTTTTTTTATGATTTGTGTGTGTGTTTATTAGGGATGCACCAATTGAAAAGTTCAGGCAGATACTGATAAATGATAATTATTTTTATCTTAATGGTGTTAGTACAATAGATAATCTTTTTTTAATGAAATTATATTAAAATGACTAAATTCTATTTAAAATATGCTTTGATATAAGCATTTATTAAAGTATTTAAATTCAAATAATGACATTTCTTAACTTTTCTACATCTTTACTGGTTGAAATATGTTATTTTTGCTAATACATTTGTATGATGAATTCAAAACTTTAACTTACTGTATCAAAAAAAAAAAAAAAGTGATGAAATTTTGCAACCCTAAATACCCAGCACTGCAAAAATGTATTATACCCTAAACAAAATGATTTTGTTTTAACCAAAGACGTTAAAGCATTAAAGCATTTTTATTTAACCTGCTGTACTTCCAGTATTAGCTGTAATTATTAATATGTAATTGTAACTTTATTATTTAAAAAACTTAATTAAGTGTAATTTTAGCAGTTGTATATTAGCCTACAAATCAGTCAATTTTAACCTTTTAATATTATAGTAATGTAGTACCAACTGACTCTTGTGTATATTTTACAGCTTTAGTTGATAGATTTTTTTTCCTTGTGAAAATTTGGCATGTACTGTACCTGATATATATCCAAAATAATCGATATTGAATCGAATCGAATCGACTTGCAAGCTTGTGAATGAGAATTGAATCGAATCGTGAAATTTGTGTCAAAACCCAGCCCTAATACAAATGCTAATATTGGTTGATACTGATATTGCATTTATATTTTACTTTCATGCATTCGGCAGTGCTTTTATTTACTTACAATGCATTCAATGGATACATTCTTTAAATGAGTTCATGCATTCTTGGATATGGTGATTGTTGTATTGTGCATCCCTATTATTTACTGGTTTGTCATTAATATTGTCATTCTCTCTCTTTCCTTCTCTCAACAGCTGGAGCAATATGACTGGCTAGTTTCTCTCTGTCCTTTCTTGTGCTGTTTGACGCGTGAGGTCAGAGGTCATGGCTGTGGATTGTGGCGTGTTCGTGGACTGGTCTCAGATGGGCGATGTGAGTCGTGACACGGCTCCCGGGAAGATCGATTATAAAGACTTAAAGGAGCTGAAGCAGCACGCCCGCTCGGGCCAGTGGGCCAAAAATCACAGCCAGCGCTCGGCCGTTTACCAGCAGCTGCTCAAAGCGCTCCCGTGTCGCACCGTCACACCGGACGCCGCGGTCTACCGGGACATCGTGGGCAATTCCAACAGCAAGCGCAACCCATCCGCTTACCCATTGCCAGAGTTTGTGGATGGGACGGCGGTGCCATGCTACTGTCTGAAGGCCGAATCTGTGGGATCGGTGCATGCTGTCCTTTCTTGCATCGCAGGGCAGTTCCCAGATATATCGCACTGCCCGTCTTTACCAGCGGTGACGGCGCTGCTGCTGCACTGGAGCGCCGATGAAGCGCAGTGCTTCGAGAGCGTCAGTCGCATGTTGGCCTGCAACGAACCCGGGTGCCGTTTATTAGATCAGACTTTCCTCGCGTATCAGTCGGCCTGCATGACCTTCGGCGACCTCGTGCATAAATACTGCCCGGCCGCGCATAAGCTGATGGTCGCCACGGCGACAGACGTGCTGGAGGTTTACTCTGATTGGCAGCGATGGGTTCTGGGTGACCTGCCCTTCAGCTTTGCCGCGCGTGTGATGGACGTCTACTTGGTGGAGGGGTATAAGGTCCTTTACCGCGTGGCGCTGGCGATACTGAAGTTCTACCGCAAGCAGCGCACCGCCGCAGGCTTGGCCCTAACCAAGCAGGACTCGGCGGCGGTCAGGAGCGATATCCAGGCATTTGTGCAGAACATCGGGAAAAGCGTGACGCCGGATAAGCTGCTGGAAAAGGCCTTTTCCATTCGCCTGTTCAGCCGGAAAGAGATCACGCTGCTCCAGCTGGCCAATGAGAAATCACTCCAGCAGAAAGGCATCACTGTCAAACAGAAGAGGTATTGATGACTATTACGTTACATGATTGTTTTTTTTTTCCTACTCACTGTTGTAGTGTACTGTTAGATTGTTATTTATTTATTTAAATCAAATGTAATTTATTTTTATGTTTTTATTTAGTTTTCATTATTTTATTTATTTTTTATTATGTATTCAAATTTAATTCAAATTTAATTGATTTTTGTGTTTTTATTTAGTTTTCATTATTGTATTTATTATTTATTTATTTGTTTTATGTATTTAAATTTATTTTAATCCATTTATTTATTTCAATCAAATGTATTAATTAATTGAAATAAATCCCTTTAATTTTATATTTAAATATATTTCACTCCAGCAGCCTTTCTATAAGTGTTTTCTGTATTTGTCTATAATAAATTAAATGGTCAAAAGGTGTGTGAATATTTATGTGCTTGACATGAAATAGAAGTGATTTTAAACTTCTCCTGCTTAATTTATGGTATTCAAAAAACTACACAAAATTACAAAAAAGTGGACTAAAAATCCAAAATATAACTTTACTTCTGAGACTCAACTGGATGCTACTAGCTGAACGAAACGTACACTACTGTTCAAAAGTTTAAGGTCTGAATGATTTTTTAACAATTTTTATTTTTTGCATCACACCAATAAATTACATTTTAAACTGCATTCGAATAGTTTTAATTATTTATTATATATAAATATATAGATTTTCCTGTATTTGAGCAAATAACTGTACTCTTGGTGTTAATAAGAGACTTTCAAAAGTCTCTCTCTTTTTAAAAATGTTTTTTTTTTAAATTTTATCTTGATTTGATCTTCTCATGTGACAACAGTGTAGCATGCTACTGTTTGAAATGTTTATAGTAGGTAGCATACAGTACTGTAGAATACTAATTACTATCATATTACAAAGAAGTCATTATTTCTGAGGTATTTAGGGCATTGTCTGTTCACCTTAAAGTATTTATGTCTATTTATATCTTTTGTGTTTGGCTCTGTTGTACAGCTTCCCTCTGATTCGCTTTTGTGTTTTTTATTCCCTCATTTAGATTGCATTGTGTCACAGTTCTCATTTTTTCAATTTCTCCTGCTCTCTACTCTCTGTGCTGTTCTTTAGCTTTATCAAAAGGTGGGTATCTTCATCTCTCATCATCATCATCATCATCATCATCCTCACTCACTTTTGTTTTTCAGACTATTTCTGACCCATTTATTTCTGTTGTGTTACTTTACAGATGCACAGTGAAATATGCATTATTGTCAAATCATTTTTGCATTTTCTCTTTTTTGTCTCTCTAGACAAAATGTCCAGTTAGCGGTGAACGCTGATAATTTCAGCTCGGAGATCGTCAGCGCGAAAGAGATCAGAGATATCTGGTCGTGGATCCCGGAGCGTTTCGCTTTATGTCAGCCGCAGCTGCTCTTCACCACATCCACACACGGCTGCAGCCTCAACAGGTACAAAACCACGCACCTGAACGCTTATACAGCAGCCACAAAACACCTAAAAATATGTCATTGCATTAGATGACTATAATATCTGCATATTCTTCAAAGATATTCTTTATGCACAAGTATATTCTTCAAGAAGTCATCGTGAGTAATAGTTAATAGTCAGTTAAAGTATTTACAGAAGTCTTTAAATCTGAGTGAGCTTTTTTTAAATATGGTTTGTGTTGTTTTATTCAGGTTTTATTCACATTGTGAGGGATATGAGCCGACACTAATGCTCATCAGAACTACAGATGGAGAGGTACCAAACCCTGTGTCTCGTTCTCTCTTTCTCTCTATTTCTGTCATTTTGTTGGGTAACTATGTTGACATTTACTTTTATTCGTTTAGCTCAAACGCAGTTGTTTTATGCAGACGCTCTTCTCAGAAGGAAATCTTTGTTAGACTGAGGGTGATTTAAATTATATACATTTAAGGAGGGAAAAAAATCGGAATTTTTAGAAACGTCTGAAGGTATTTGAAACTAATTTAGTCCTTCGTGCACTTCCATCCGTTTGTAAGCAAAAATCCTAAAATATAGAAGTACTAATAGAGCTGTTGAGTCATTTCTGGTCAATCCAGAAGCCTAATTTATTCCTTTGCAATTTCTTATGGGTTTTTAGGGCCCTATGAAATCCATTTATTTATTTATTGTTTTCAAAATTCATTTTTTTGTGTTTTAATTTTTCTGGATTACATTTTTTTCTGTTTTGTCTTTCTAGACTGCTTTTTAGTAGTTGCATAAAATGTTAGTAATTAAAAATAATTTCTAATTTACTGAAATCATGAAACTTACACAATTGAATGAAAATTGAATTTTTAGGGCACTATGAAATACATACAATTTTTTCTCAAATTCTGTTCTATTTTTACTCAATTCTGTGTTTTCCATTTTTATTTTTCTGGATTCCATTTTAATGATTTTATTACATTTTAATAATCAAAAAGAATGTCTGATCAGTTGAATTCATTATTTATTTATCTATTTATTTAGAATAATATGTTATATGTAATATGTTTTATCTAATAATACATAATATGTAATATGTTTTTTTTCTTCAGAAATTCAGTGTTTCGTAGTCATATAAAGGCATAAAACATGAACAGTTGAATTAATCTTTTAATCAAATGAAAATTAAACAAACCCTTTCATTTTTGGTGCTGCAGTTAAAATTAACGCATGGAAGAAAAATTGTGTGATTATTCCTTAAAAAATAAAGTTTGAATAATTTTTTAAAATTGTTAGCAGTAGTATTAGTGTTACCTTGAGACGTGCATTCTTTCTGTCACAATTTCTTCAATTTAAACCAAACTTTTATTTTGGCGGGCTGTCATGAAGACATTTGAGTTTTTATATAGGTCTGAATATTTTCCGTACCCACTGTATATATATAACCACCAAATGTCTCATATATAAAACTATATATATATATATATATGTATTTTGTCATTCTTGCATATTATGTAGGATTAATAGTAAGCAATCTTGGATGCAGGGAAGTTGTTCAAGATCTCAGTTAGTGTGTGATTGACGTGCCTCTCATCCAATCATATTCCAGGTGTGTGGAGCCTTCCTGTCCACTGATTGGGAGGAGTGGAAGAGGGGCGGGAACAAGCTCAGCTTCTTTGGCACTGGAGAGTGTTTTCTCTTCAGAGTATGTTCTTTTCATGACATTTATTTGTAAATAATAATAATAATAAATATATAGGTAAATAATAATATAGGACATAAGTAATCAAATTAAGGTATTGAGAGTCAAATTGGGGTCTTCCTTAATCATGAAATTATTTTTACATTTATGATCCACTAGGCGGCACTATTTTCTTGAGTATTAGACTAGATTGCAGTGTGTTAGTGTGTCGAGTTCCTCTCATCCATCATCGCTTCATCCTGTTATACTCTCAGAAGAACGTTTTAGAGCTCTTTGGTAACTCAAGATATAATGGAGTTCTTAGTTATGTTTCTTTCTGTCAAAAGATATTTCTGCCAAGATTCCTTTGTAGGAATATTAAGGACACAGATTAATCACAGTCTTACTGTAAAGTTATAGAGCTATAAAATCAGTGTGGATAGCAGCTCAGATGACTTGATTTTGGAAGGAAAGTACTTTTAATTTAAGCGATTAAACAAATTTAATATAATTATACATACAGTGTACGTGATTAAAAGGTACATATGAATAGAAAGTAAATCTAGATAGAAATATAAATATTTATTTGTAAATATATGATAAATAAATATTAATAAATATGTTTATATAAATAAATATATTTATAATATACATATTAATAAAATATATAATGTAACAATCAATAATATAATTATTATTATAATAATAAATAATAAACATTTTTATATAAATAAATGCACACATATTTACATAAATAAATGAATGTATGTATATATATATATTATATAAATATATATAAATATATTTATAATATACATATTAATAATATATATAATGTAATAATCAATAATATAATTATTACATATAATAAACTTTTTACTATAAATATATATATATATGATTATAAATAATAAATAACTAATTATTATAAATGATTATTTATTATAAACAAATAAATAAAACAAAGTAAGATAAACATTTAAATGAAACAAGGATCCGATTAAATCAAGTCTTTGCAAATCATAGCGTAAGTGAGACATTGTTGAGATCCCTGAAAGTGAAATTACTGAGGTCTTTTTGTCAGGAAAAACATCTGAGAAACCGATGTTCAACAAAAGATTCCATTTTATATCATTTATGTCTAAGAGCAACAGTTGAGTTATTAAGGAGATTACATTTAGCGTTAGCTATTTCTTTCCTACAGACCATCAGTTAAGGTATTAAAATGGTAAATTGTTTTGCCAAGAGCTTCTGAATTGGTTTCTGCTGTTCATTTATGGCGTGTTCTCACCTGACTCGCTTAGAAAACTAATCATATGTAACCCTGGAGCACAAAAGCAGTCTTAAGTCACTGGGGGATATTTGTAGCAACAGCCAACAATACATTGTATGAGTCAAAATTATAGATTTTTCTTTTATGCAAAAAATCATTAGGATATTAAGTAAAGATCATGTTCCATGAAGATATTTTGTAAATTTCCTACCGTAAATATATCAAAACTTAATTTTTGATTAGTAATATGCATTGCTAAGAACTTCATTTGGACAACTTTAAAGATGATTTTCTCAATATTTAGATTTTTTTGCTCCCTTAGTTTCCAGATTTTCAAATAGTTGTATCTCAGCCAAATATTGTCCTATCCTAACAAACCTTACATCAATGGAAAGCTTGTTTATTCAATAGTTATTTATTCAATATTTATTCAATACTTCAAGATTATGTATAAATCTCAATATCGAAAAATGGACCCTTATGACTGGTTTTGTGGTCCAGTGTAATATATAGTATACTGTATCTAAAGCGACCTACATTGACAGTATAAGGGCACAATGTTTGTAGATTTGAGCAGTTCAGACCTTTAACCACAATTCAGCCACCGCAGCATGTATTCAGATTTCACGTCTTGAGCTCTGACCACAAGACTAACCACTGAAACCGTCTGGGTGTTGCCGTTGTGTGAGATGTGTTAAATGGTGTGTGTTTCGTGTTTGTTTCAGATGAAGCCGGAGATGGAGCGTTACGAGTGGGTGGTTATCAAACACCCGGAGCTGGCGAACGCGGCTCAGTCCACAGACGATGAACAGACCGGTGCGAACGACAACGGTGCGCCACAGTCATTAGAGAAACCGGCCACAGACCCCTCTCACCTGTCCCCCTTTCTGTCCGCGCGACACTTCAACCTCAACTCAAGGAACACCTCCATGTTTATGGCGGGAAACGTCGACTCCATCATTATCGGTGAGTGAGATGCTCATTTCACACACATCTGATTTCTTTTATTACTAATTTTCTCTTCACTTGAAATCAAACACTAGGGATATTTTTTACACGGATAATAAAAGGTGCATTTAAATATTCATATTCAAAGAAGTGAATAAGTACAATATGATCAATATAATTCTGTTGCTGATATAAAATTAACCAGCACAATGAATTAATGTGCTTTATATTTGACAGTCAAGTTTCCTAAAAACACTGTCATTAGAGTTAAGATGGAAATATTTTAATAGCATGTCTGATTTAAACATCATTAGCAAAATAAATGTTTTGGCTCATATTCAACAATTAGTTATTAGTTATTGTTATTCACAAATATTCAAAGAAATTTCCATGAGGCCCATTTTACATCATGCAGGTAGGTAAATACTTGCATGTGGGCCAGTTATGTTTACCATCCAACCTGACAGAACTGGAGAGGATCTGCAAGGAGGAATGGCAGAGGATCCCCAAATCCAGGTGTGAAAAACTTGTTGCATCTTTCCCAAAAAGACTCATGGCTGTATTAGATCAAAAGGGTGCTTCTACTAAATACTGAGCAAAGGGTCTGAATACTTAGGACCATGTGATATTTCAGTTTTTCTTTTTTAATAAATCTGCAAAAATGTCAACGATTCTGTGTTTTTCTGTCAATATGGGGTGCTGTGTGTACATTGAGGAAAAAAAATTAACAAATGATTTTAGCAAATGGCTGCAATATAACAAAGAGTGAAAAATTGAAGGGGGTCTGAATACTTTCCGTACCCACTGTATATATGCAAAATGAATGCACTTAACAACTGAGGCCGTTTAATCAAAGCAGTGGTTTATTTAATCAATCAATCAAGTACATAATGTGTTTATGAAGTGGTGTTTGTTTTGAATGTTGACTGAGGTATAATTTTTTTAGCCCTAGTTGAAACTTCCTCTTAAATCAAATTAGCCTCGGTTTCTTTGGTGTAGTATAGAAAGGAAGACATTAGATTATGACTAGCTGATTCTCTGTAATGGGATGCGTGGTGTTGTTTGTGAAGGAGGAGGCGAAGGTAACGCTCTGTACATCGACTCGGAGCTGAACCACGGCCGAACCGAGCGCTGCCTGACCTTCGACAACCCGCCGCTGTGCGCTGAGAGCTTCCAGATCGCTCTGCTGGAGGTTTGGGGCTTCAAAGACGCCATGGCTTCATAAGAGCGGCTCGCCACAACTGCAGATGCTGTGGCTGTAAGATCCATTGTGTTGTGATAGACGTCCCTTCATGTAGGCCGTAACGGAGATGTGATGCTCCTCCAGTGCACTAAAAGATCCGACCTGAGCTCCAGTGAAGATGTCATGTTTATTGTGTATATTTATCGATTGAAAACGTATCTCGAGGTTTATTTTGATGCTTTTCATATCGGCGGAAAGCTGTTCTGATGCAGGAAATTAAGTTTAGTATTGAAGGATTCTGTCAGTTTCATCAAGACCGCATTTTGCATTTTCTGCAGTAATGATTAATATCTATAAGAAATGAGGATCAGAACAGTGGAGACTTTCATGTTAAATCAAAACCACCTTTATCGATGTGATTCCAGCAAGGTGTTAGATATTTGTCACTGTCATTTCTGGTGCTGAACACACCGATATATCATTGTTTTCTCATTACAGTCACAAGAACTCGGTGAGGGTCATCAAAATGTTTTGTTTTTTAATGCAAAATATAATTTATTTCTTTTCATTATGGGGTGAAATATGATCCCTGGGATTTCTCATGGTTTACCCAGCCGAGACCGATCAAAGTTTCTCTGTTCCGAATCCCTCTGTTCTCTCTGGAAGCCTGTTTCCGCCACTGAATACAAAATAAAAATGCTAATTGTGACTTTTATCTCAAAATTCTGACTTTTTGTTCTCACAGTTGCATGATATAAACTCACAATTGCGTTATAAAGTCAGAATTGCAAGATAAAAACTCACAATTCAGAGAAAAATTTGATTGATTTTTTTTTGGTTGGTCAAAAAAAATTATTTTTCAGAAATGTGATTTTGTATCAGAATTGTGAGTTTGTATGTCACATTTCTGACTTTATTTCTCAGAATTGCGAGTTTGTATCAGAATTGTGAGTTTGTATCTCACATTTCTGACTTTTATTTCTCAGAATTGCGAGTTTGTATCAGAATTGCGAGTTTGTATCAGAATTACGAGTTTGCATCTCACATTTCTGACTATATTTCTCAGAATTGCGAGTTTGTATCAGAATTGTGAGTTTGTATCTCACATTTCTGACTTTGTAACTCGCAATTGCGAGTTTATATCGTACAATTCAGAGAAAAAATGTCAGAATTGCGAGAAAAAAGTCTGAATTGTGAGATAAAAAGTCACAAATAACTTTTTTATTTTTTATTCAGTGGCAGAAATGGGCTTCCATAGTTCTTCTATGCAGCTTTGTGCCAATTGGGAAAAATATATAGTTTCCAGGTTCTCGACACAAAGAGGACCGGAAAACATGAGCTCTTCATAAACCTCCAGTGGAAACAGAAATACTTCTGGGGCATTTAGCGAGTTTCAATGGCATTCCAGTGTTCTTTTAAATCAGAAATCAACATCCTGTCTTTATTGACTCATTGTCCTCTCGTTGTTCCAAACGACGTATATGACTTTCTTTCTATAGTGGGACACAAACAGAGAGATTTTGCTAATTAAATTGGCTGCTTTTTTTTAATTCAGTGAAAGTCAAGCGGTCAAGCTGCTAAAAGAACGAAAAAACACCATTAAAGTTAGATTTAAACAAAATAATAATAATGAAAAAAAAACTTGTGCACTGCATTCTATGTTTTACAGTTACACAGTAGATTTTTGTGAAGAACAGATTGAGAACAGATACTGTAGATCTCGTTTCTCATTTACACAATCCACATATTCATGATTTCAAGCTTGATGCGCAGCAAGTTTGAATATACGCTTAAGATTTGAGAGGGACATTTTCAGTGAATAACAGCTTAATTTGGGTCTTTTCCTCACACTTGGCTCTCAGAAGACTTAAAATATAGAAATATAGTCATATCAACTCCTTATATATACTTTATAGAGCTTGACAGCCCCTATATGTAGCCTATATATGCCCCTATATATAAAAGACACTATATGCTTTCAGTACACAGAACAGCGGGGGAAAAAATCCTAAAAATGTGTTTTTGTGCACATAATAAGGAAAGTAATCTTGTTTTGGAACAACACGAGGACGAGTAAATTATGACACAATTTATTTTCTACATGTTAAATGCACTGTATCTTAATTTCAATTCAATAATGGACTGTAATGTATCATATCACGCCGTCCAAATCCTAAAAAAAAAAAAGTTTTTATTTAGCTAAACATGAACGTTTAATGTATACAGATTGAATTGTGATGTAAAATGCAGTAGAGATCCAGCTTCTTGCTAATCATTCAATGGTCTTTGCTTGAATTATATGTATGAAAGCATAATCAGCACTATTTTAAGTGGGAAGTATTACATTTTATGAGTTATCTTTTTCTTTGCACTTATTGAACGTATTTTATGTTGCCGAATGTTAGTAACTCATGAATTAATATCAGTAATATATTGTTTGATTTCAGTTTCTGTGTATCAGTAAGGATATCTTCAGCTCATTTCTGTCATATCTTTGAATTGGAGATTCAGTGTTTCAGATTCAATGTTTAATGTGCAAGTACACTGTGATGTGTATCCATATCCAGTGGTGTGTTTGTATGTTGTGTCTCATTCAGGTGGAGCAGGCTGTGTATGTGTGTTTGGAGTATGAAGTTCAAATCTTAAACATGCAAAACATTTGGGTAACAGCCCTAAATTATAGTGTCGTGCATGTAGTGCTCTAGTATCTGCTCATAGAAGACTGTGTCTATTTTTTAAACTAGGGATGGATCAGTTGTGATGAAGAATAAAAACTGCAAGCTGTCATTAAAAAGTTTTTGTTCACTTATGTTGTCTTTTGTGTCTATTTTATGTTTTTTTATTTTATGCAACACAGTCATGGAAAACCTGGAAAGGCCACAAAATTTGTAAAATTATGATTTATATGCTTGGAAGAGTGAGTAATGGATATGCAATTTCTATAGCTGTACTCTGAAATGTGTTATTGGCTATAAATACATTTTTGAGTGCGGTATTTATATAAAATGACTTGCATTCAGAAATTACCAACAGTTGGACATTCAGATGAGAAAACTGTCCCTGTGAATGAAAATGATATTCTCAGCTCTTCTGGTCCCTTGATATGTGCGTCTATCGTTGGCCTTATAATGCAGATTCTCCCTTGGGCTAAATGAGAGCAGACTAATTGATCTTCCATCATGTGTTCACCAGGCATGCAGAGACTGACACTTGAAATAAATATGGCATAATTACATTAGATACATATGATGCAATGCGATACAGATATAGTTTAAAATATTTTATGTATTAGATAAAAAAATATGAATAAAATCTATATTGGGTAGATTACTTACAAATTGTACTCCGTTACTGATTCCAAATTGCATAACAAAAATTGTAATTAGTAACGTAATCCATTACATATTGTAGGTAATATAATCAGATTACTTTTGACCTAACCTGTTTATCACATTGATTTAAATAGGACAGTTTTGTACCATATTGATGTAAAAATGCAAAGAAAAAGAAAATATCTTCCATTTGTTGTTATTTACAACATTAAACATTACATTACATCAAGGGTTCGCAAACTGGGGTTCATGAGGGGAACTGGTTCGTGAGTTTAATGAAAAGCAAATAATTAATTAAATCATAAAAATGTAAATTTTAGAATAGGCTAACGTCAATCAAAATAGAACACTTACTAAAAAAAAAAACTAAATATTGTATTTGTTTACCTGCATGTCATGTGACCAATAACCAACGTCAGAGAACCCTGAACATGCAAAATTGATACTTAATAATTAAAATATTTATTTTAAAATCTCAAGGGGACTTCAAGTAAAGTTCAGGAGGTTCAGATGACAGGAAAGTTTCGTATGCAAATAAGAAATAACGTAAATATGTGCATTTGAAAGACAAAAGCCTTCCAAAGACATAATAATACATGGTTAAATAACCCACTGAGCGATAATTCAAATAAAAAATGAGTGTGCTCATCAGAAGTTGATGCAATGTTGCAATGTTGAGAAAACACTTATTAAAACTGAAATGATTTTTGTAAATCCAGTGGTCAAATGCTGTGTGGCGTCTTAGTTTTCTGTATAATTATGGACTTATGTGAAACTGGAGAAAGAGAGGAATTAGGGAGAATTAATACATTATGAATAATTTATTGCTATTGTGTGAATAATATGTAATCATGTAATCAATAAAAAAGTAACTCTGATTAAAAGTATTTTAAAAAGTAATTTACAAGTACTTAATTTTTGGAATCTGATTACGTAATCCAGATTACATGTAATCAGTTACTACCCAGCTCTGTCTGTCTATACGATATGAGCTCATTTATTATGTGACTATAGTAGAGTCTATTTAAATTCTTGCTGGCGGTGGGCGTGGCCTGCGGCTGACGTCACTGCCCGGAATGACCTTCATCTCGGGAATCCTCATCCACTGCGTGGGTGACATAATATCACTTTATTATAAAGAAGCGTTATTATTAACAGCACAGCATATCTGAGGGTCGTGATATAGAAGTCAAAAACCGTTAAATGGACCAAAATGATCTTTCTGATGAATGAAATGTCTTAAAATGTGTCCCCTGCGATGTGAATAGTGAACCCACGCCCTTTTAAAGAGCAACACAGTGGATAAGATGTAACAAAATTATAATTTAAGAAATTACGTATTAGTGTTACACATTCGAATCATACTGACAATGTTTTTGCAATCATTTTATTGCAAATAAGTTACATAATGCATAAAACATTCTGATCGTAACACGGCGGTTTTAAAAACACGCTATTTTGGGTTGTTTTATGTGGGAAAATCCGTACTTTATTTACCATTGAGACGTCCCTGTCAGTATGAAATGATTTAATAATAAAATGAAACATGCGGAATAAGTTTAAGAGTATAATATATTCACAACCAGATTATAAACGCATGATTTTTATTCTAAGGATTTGAACATCTTTAGTTTTAAAGGGAAAGCCCGCAGCGGAGCGAACTATCTGCTCTACTAATAGGGGAGGCCACAAAACCACAAAACTTTTAAATCTCTGTCTGCATTGCATCCATATGCTTTCTATTTAATGATTTCATAACGATTTCTATTTCACATTCCTTCTTGGACTCTATTTGAAAAAGTATACCGGCGCATCCCTCTATTTCGTCACTGTCCACCCCCTCCGGTAACCGAATGGGATTTTCCTCACGGTGTGTCAGGTGACACTTTCGGCCATTTTGTACCGCAGATACATCCTACAGGATCTGTTGGGTGCAGTTTCCATCGTTCGGTTGTGGTTTAAAACCGTTGTTCTCTGCCAAACCGTTTACCCTCAGAGCCCGGTACCCGTCAGTTTGTACGGTTCTGCCCGTGTCCAGCAGCATTAGCTCGGTGTTACTGGGGTTTTGAGGTGAAATTAGAGGAATAATGTCGTCGGGAAGCCCTGAATACTCGTCGTTCTTCGCAGTGATGGGCGCATCAGCAGCGATGGTCTTCAGCGGTAAATTTTATTTTAAATGTATTTATTTAACATATCTGTTAAACATAATTATATTTGCATAATTATTTGATCTCGATTGTAATAAAAATCTCCCTCTGTTGGTCACATTATTCTTGATATCTGAGGAAATGTCATTCTAATTATTGGTATTATTTTTTATTATTATTATTATTATTATTAGAAAAATAGATATACTTACTTATTTTACACATTTTTTTTTAACTTTTATTAATCATCACCTTCAGATTTGACATCAGAAATGATGTCTGCATCATTATAATTTATAATCCAATCCTGTCAGTGCTGGTTCCATTATTCCTGGTGTCTTATGAAATATTATTATTAAACACGTTCTTATCATAATTATGATACATTTCATATTAGTTAAAATCTGCTTTCACATAATGATTTCTGTATGATCATATCCATGCATGTCCTAGTTGAAAAATTGCTCATTATTGATATGTAGCTGCAACCGGCCTCTGATTTAACCAGCTATGTGTGACAATTCATTCCCTGGTTTGGGTAGATTTAGAGATTATATTTTTATTTTATTTGCAGGGCAAGGGATTATTTACAAGGTTAAACTGTTTTTTTCCACAGGTATTGATCATCACTCTCATTTGATTGGTTTCAGAGACTGAACTATTGAATTTAAGGTGCAGCCTGTAGTTGTGCATTAGATAATTATATTAACAATGTGATATTTCCTGATTTATTGAGTTTTTTTGTTGTTGTTGTTAAATTAACACCAAAGTGCAAGTTGTTCTGATGCATATTATATTAAGATTGGTTTGTAGTCATTAACAGCTTTAAGGTGACTGCGAGTGGTGATAAGGAGCAGGTTGCATCATATCATCCATCACAGAAGACGACGAACTAGCCTGAAATAGAAAGAAAAAAAAAAAGGAAAATTCCAATGAAATGAATTTTTAATAATCAGACCTTAATTTCTTGCTAATTTTAACAGCTTGTACTGTGTGTCAGGATGCTGAGACGAGCTGAAATGTATGTGCAAATTACAGTAGTGAGTGTGTGTTTCCAGCACGAGGCGTCATGCTGTTTATTCTCCGCTGGACTGTTAGAGGGCACTTCAGGCCTGTTTGGTCTGGTTATCTGTAACGTTATCTCTGTGAATGTCAGTATCAGGAATGCAAACAAACTAATACAGCAGCTGGTGTGTGTTTGTTTAAAATGCATACAGTGCTGGCTGGAGAGAGTGTATTTTTCTATTAAGTGAGGTCAGCAGATGCTCTGCCAGGCCATTTTGCGTGTGTATTTGCGATTGAATGATGCAATTCAATGAGAACGGCACTGAGCTCGAGAAAAAAAAACAGGGGCAGGTCTCTCTCATCCACGCCTTTTGTGAGTAAAGTAATGCGTTTGTGAGTCTAGAATTTCTTCTAGAGTATACATCCAGGTTCAGTTTGTCACTGAACATGAAAGCCAAATGCAGAGAAGAAACCGCTGAAGTTGAATTATTATTTATATATTTGAGGGATTCTGCTGCTTTAGATGTGAAATGCAGAATAAAGCTGGCGACCGCTCAGTTCTGTTTAGCGCTAAAATAAACTTGAAATCAAAATTAGCTTTAATTACCGTATTGACCCAAATATAAGACTATGTTTTTTTCTTGGAAATACATCTGAAAAAATTCAGTCTTATTGTCCTAATTCAGATGGGCTACCTGTTTTTTTTTTTTTTTTTTTAATGGTATATCAAAAAGTGTATATTTTTTAAATGTGATTGTTTTTACATTTTTAGCAGTTTTTACCATATTTTCAAAACAAAAATTTAAATAGGAAAAATATGCAATATGAAAATAATTGAAGACAAAATGAGTCTTTTTCCAAAAGGTACATCTGGAAAAAGGGGGGGTCGTCTTATAATCAGGGTCGTCTTATATTCGGGCCAATACGGTACTTCATAATTTGTATTTGAACTCTTAAGGCCTGTTTGCATCAATAATTCTAAGTTGCCTATAATGATGGTTATAACAACACTGTATTAGCGTCCACACCAACAGACAATAACGTTATCATACTAAGCAAAAACGCTTTAAATTCTCCAGCTCTTGGATGGTTTCTGATTGGTTGCCAGTGTTTTTATCGTTCATCAGCTGGAAAAAATTGATATTGTTACTCTGTGCTGCCTGTTACACTTATTTACACGTTATTGTTACAGATATCGTTCTTGGCCTTTATTGTGCACAGTTAATACATTATTTCTTATAAAAACATGTTTGTCTTCATCAATTGCTCCGCTTCTCAAACGACTGTCTGTTTCAGGTGACATCATCAGGGCCTCTTATTTTTAGCCCCTCCCCTTTGTCCATCTGGCTCCATCCCAGTATGCAACACCCCTTTTATGATCCAATTAATTGTAGGTGGCCCTACATTATATGTCCTGTTGTTCCCATAAATGTCACATTGTAAAGTAAAACAGGTTTCATGCTTTATATGTGTCTAGACGACAACAGGGCTTTTATTTTGCTTTTTTAAAGAATGTTCTGGATCTTATTTTTTGTTTTTATAGCTCAAATATACACTTATTAGTGCCCTTAAACAAGTGCATGACTCATTTTTTTTTTCATTATGGATTTATTACTGTAACCTTGATTCATTTCATTTCAAATTTTTTTTACTGAGAGATGAGTTGAAATTGTTTTCAGTGGCAATCTGCATTTTGCCACAAATGCCGTCAGTAGAGCTTAACTTGTAATGAACCCAAAACATTTCTTTATAATGGCCAGGAGTGAGCAAGTTAGATGTTGATCCAGACAGGTAGTCAGAAGGAACGGATGTATTTGATCTCAGATGTTCCACACAGACGAAGTGAGTTATTCTGTGAATCCCTGTCATTCAGGCTCAGCTGATCTGATCAACACTGCGTTTACTTGTGGAAGAAGTGATGTTGTGACTAACAGGCGCTGTGCACACTGTGTCTTTGGAAGAGCTGAAGCTAATTTGGGATGTTAGTCTTTTATCTGACTTGGCATCCTGTCATAGTTCAGTCTGTGCAGTCCTGTGCTCGTTTGTAAGTCTCTCTCTAAAGATGCCTTTACTAAATAAATGTATATGTTTAGTAAAGCAGGTTAGTATAGCAGAATGCAGTTGTTGCAGGTAGGCTATCTTCAGGACTAGTAGGGATGAATTATCAAATATGGTGATAGACCAAAATATTGTATAGCTGATTAATTGGATAATATTTGGGATATTTTTTCTATTTTTAATATCAGCAAATAACTTAAAGGCACAATATGTAAGATTTTTTTATTAAAATATCCAAAAACCACTAGAACAGTGTTATATATTTTGCTGACTTGTGTACTTGCATTATCCCAAATGTTTCGAAGAATGTTTAAATCCTGAGAAATAAGCAATTTTAACTAATGACACGGAGCGTGTCTATAGTGTAATTGTGTTCGCCTGCCAATGATGTCATAACCCCTCGATTTCCGGTTTTGTTTTGTAGAAAACATGGAAACACCAAAGACGCTTTAATATGTTGTGCATTTTAATAGACCAGTGACGACCGCACAGAGTAGCATTATAACAGAACTTTCAAATGTATCTAGTATGATAAAACAGCGCTGCTTTACCCCACATACGCACGACCGGAAGCAGCGGAAGCGGTCGACTGTGGCATAATAAAAGCTCCGCTGCTTTCGTTCCGTGTGTCACGCTCGTTTAGCAATTCCACACTCAGTCACAGTGTCATCAAACTATGCCTTTGTCTATTTGTTTATTTTGAATACGCGCCCTCTAGCGGCGTAAATTACATATTGTGCCTTTAAGCTGAGTAAGTAAATATTGTTATAATGCACAAATCATTTCCATTATATTTTTATAGTTAGTCATCATGTCAGTTATTGGCATAAAGGTTAAGAAAAATTGAATTAATTATTGCCATTGTGGATGGGTCACAGTTTTATCTAGTATCTTTTTTTCTTTTTTCTTTTTTCATTTTCGTTTGTAATCAGCTGTGCTTTTAAAGTCATCATATCCATTTTTGGTCGTTGCATTGGGTGTTGCATATTTAAGACATGTCAAGTTAAAATAGTCATTAAACAGGGCACTTCTGATCATTTTGGTTATATTTAGTTTTGCATATAATCTGTATCAGTCAGAATGTCTATATCTGTATATCTCTAGTCTTCATTTCCAGACTTTTCCTCCATTTAATATGTCCATATCTCATTGAGGGTCAGTTCTGGTTCTTCAGGATTATCCAAAACCTTTCCTTGGTCACAGTAATTCATCTTAAATGTATCTAAATGCCAGATGGTTTTACCAAGATGTCTGCATCATCAGACCATGTTATGAATGAAAGGTCTACTTGCTGATTTTTTTATTTATTTTTTTGTAAAAATAGACATGACCTAACTAACTGTGTATACAAAATGCTGAATTGGTCACGCAAGACTTGCCCATCAACAATAAAGCAGAGTTTATTCGAATATCCTGCTTTAAATTATATTCAGCATTGGTTTCATTCATAAATGTAATTATTAGACCATTAAAAAAAAACTTCTGGGAAAAGCTTAGATTTTCTGTCAAATATAAAACTGCTAGAGCTTATATAATGAATATAATTTTATAGTGTTGCAAGAAAACATTTTTTAATTATTTTATATAATTTATGGTAACACTTTACAATAAGGTGTCATTTGTTAACATTAGTTAATGTATTTAACAAATTAACAATGAATAATACATTTGTTACAGTATTTATTCATCTTTGTTAATGTTAGTTAATGAAAATACAGTTATTCGTGTTAGTTCACAGTGCATTAACTAATGTTAACAAATACAACTTTTGATTTTAATAATGCATTAGTAAATGTTGAAATTAATGATGTTAACATTAATATGTTAATGTAGAAGTATTGTTCATGCTTAGTTCATGTTAACTAATAATGGTAACTACTGTTAACTAATGAGCCTTATTGTAAAGTGTTACCTAATATTTATATTTATTGTATTTCATTGTTATGATTATTTTAATTTGTACTACTTAAACTGTTGTTAAACTGTGTTATTGGCTAGTTTGGGTGATTCTGTGCTGCAGTAGTAGTTGTAATCGTGGTTAATGCAGCAGGGTTACCCTTTAATCCCGGAAACTAAGATTAGACTAAGGTTAATGTGCAGCAGCATGTTAACCGTGAGCAGAATTAACAACTCTACACACGTCAATGTGTTTTCCAAGACTGCTGCAGCCAGATGTAAAATACAGAGGATTCATGCTGGGAGAAAAGGAAAAAAAAATGATACAGCCCTTCTAACTTGGTTTAGTTACCTGGTTTGAAAAAGTAAAAAAAACAAAACAAAAACATTATAATAATAATAATAATAATAATAATAAATGTAGTTACTTGAAATAAAACAAACTTTAACTGAAATAAAATATTTTTAGTCGCCAATGCAGCATTTGCTTATTTTCATTTAATTTATCCTGATGTGCTAAAATAACTAAAAACTAAAACTGAAATAAAAAAATGACAAAAACTATGTAGACAAAAATAGAACTAATAAAAATGACAAAAACACAACAAAATTACTAAAACTTAACTAAAATTAAAATGACAGTAGAATATATAAAAATAAAAAACAATGTAAGCTCAATGAACCTAAAGTAAGACTGGTTTCAGCCTGAAATCACCCATCTGCCAGTGCTTAAAGTATTATATTTTCTCCATGGTACATTTCTGATTTCAGTATGGGTGTTATTGGGACTGACTTCCTTAGTAAAAATAGAAAGTGTTATTGTGGTTTGTTTGATAATGGAATCTTCACTATTACTATTCTCATTCAGTTTTTTGAAAGAACTAATCATAAGTATTAAACTTTTGTTGAAAAGAGTTCTGTTATTCTTTATAAGTTGTCAAATTTATGAATTTTGAAATTTATGACAATACATGCAACGTGCAGACAACCCCGCAGCCTTGCAGAATGTGATAGAAATGCCCTGGCAATCGATTAGCAGTGCTCTAAAACACCCTAGCAACGGCGAGTCTGTTCAGAAGTGTAAAACTCCAGCTTACTCATGTTTTGCTCTTTTGGTTTCACTACTGAACACCGCAGAAACATTGCAGAATCATGCTGTTCGCTGAAGGCCGTTTCTGCAGAGTCAGGCAGTGTTGAGAAATTATGCAAGCTTACGCATCATGCAGTCTACACTTGATCACTTTCTTTTTGAAATCTGTATGATATTGGTAATGATTTTTGTATATTTTAGAGCTGGGTATAGATACAACTATATTTAGTCGCTGTTTGAGTGCACTTTTATTGGGAAGTCAAATAATGTGACATTCATATTTCAATGCAGTTTTGTTATAATAATAATAAAGGAAATTGTACGTGAAGAGTAAGCAGCTTGTGTGTGTCTGTGTGCAGCGTTGGGCGCGGCGTATGGCACAGCGAAGAGCGGCACGGGTATCGCTGCCATGTCCGTGATGCGTCCGGAGCTGATCATGAAGTCCATCATTCCTGTGGTCATGGCGGGAATCATCGCTATATACGGGCTGGTGGTGGCCGTCCTCATCGCCAACAGCATCTCAGACAAGATCACTCTGTACAAGTGAGTTGAACATATCATCACTTAAACTCTGATTCTGATCAGGGTTATTATAGGTAACTAAATAAATGGATGTATATATATATATATATATATATTATAATTTCAGTTACCATTTATTTTATCTGAAGTAACAAAAGTGTTAATGTTATAAATGTTATGAATAGTAGATAAACACAACAAAATTACTAAATATTTTACAAAATTGAAAATTTTAAATACATACCAATTCATAATATTAATAAATGCTATAATATTGTCTTGATACTATAATTTCGTATTATATTATTATAGTTTGTGCAATACCAAAATTTCTGTCATTGATTCCAGTAGTATTTTGCTATTTTTATCTGTATTGCTGATATTGTAGAAAGCTTGTTGTTGTTGTTGTATTGTTTTTTTTCAAAACATTCATACGTTTCTTTAGAAGTATATATTTTTTATGTATTTATTCATGCATTTATTTTAAATTATTTATTTATTTTTAATTCATTAATTTATTTTTAATATAAATAATATAAATGTATTCGAACATTGATTTACTGTAAATAAATTTCACTCTTTAAAAATGTTTCCATTTTGAAAACAGTAAATTACTTAAGTTTTCACAATCTATTAGGTCTCATTCATGAATAATTATGTGAATTATTTCCATTTACACCAAAAAAAAAAAGTCCCAACCCTTTTTTTTTTTGTCATTTACTCATTCATGTAGTTATTTATTTTACTAACTGTCTGATTGTTGTGTGTGTGTGGCAGGAGTTTCTTGCATCTGGGTGCAGGTCTGAGCGTGGGTCTGAGTGGGCTGGCGGCTGGTTTTGCCATCGGCATCGTGGGAGACGCAGGCGTCCGTGGCACTGCTCAGCAGCCGCGCCTCTTCGTCGGTATGATCCTCATTCTGATCTTCGCTGAAGTTCTGGGTCTCTACGGCCTCATCGTAGCCCTGATTCTCTCAACCAAATAAACTGGCAGTCAGCATGCTGCGCTGCCAGACCGCAAGACGGGCACATGGAACAAAAAGGAAAAAAATAATAGGTACCTTAAAATTAGATGAATTGAGAGGTGGGGAAATAATCCTACACATTATAACAGGCTCTGCGTTTGGTTTTATCTCTGAAAGTGTACAGTCGTCTCAGTTTGATCGTTTTGATTTCTTGTAAATGCGGTATATAGTGATTTCGTCCTGTGTCTGTGAAGAAAAAAAAAATCTATAATAATAATAATGCTGTAATAGATCTCATTCTCTGTTTGTTTCCACACCCCTCCTGCCTATCGAGCTGTTAGCCAATCACGCGTTCTCTTTCGCTCCCGTCATGTTAGAGACGGAAACGCAGGAACGCCTCTGGTTCCTGTCTCTTCCTGTCACGTGATTTGGGAGTTTTATACATTTCCACATTGGTGTCAAGAAGTGTTTGTGAAGTGGAAAAACGCACTGGCGAATCTGTATGTGGAATGGAGTAGTTTTTGTTAGTGTCCTTTTTTGTTTTCCATTGATTTAATTTATTGAGAATATTGTTCATGAAAATGTACTTGAACCTCCTCAAATCCTTTGAATTGATATTTATATAAACATATAAATATATATATAAATACAGATATATATATATATATATATATATATATATTAGAGCTGCACTGGCCGGGGTTCTGGCGAGTGCAGTTGTCTGGGAGTATTTCAGCTCGATGTGTGTATTTCTGGTTGTTTCCTGTGTATATCTGATGTTTGGTTGTATTAAAGGTGTGCGTGTGCCCCTCGACGGGTCTCACAACTGTAATTTCCACATGCCTGTGTTCCCTGTGCTTCTTCATCATCAGACGGCTCGTGTGAGTGTGTTCAGCTGTGTGTGTTTGTCTTCAATCTCAACCTTGAAAATAATTCACCAACAGCGCTGATAGAGTTACAGCTAAATGACCTTAACATCCTTAAAGCTTTTTTTTTTTTTTTTAATTGCTTGATTTTTCACAATCCATTACATGGTCTCATTTACTAACAATTATGTGGATTATTTCTATTTACACAAACAATTCTTGTTATCACAACACTTGCATACACACATGTATTTGGTCTTAACCTCATTCTAATGCAGTGGTTCTCAACCATTTTTTAACATTTTCTCAAGTGTTCCTGAAATTTTTTTTTTTCTTTAACAGAATCTGGGTGTAAAATTAAAATTAACATTCAATTTTGTGATTCTATAAGATTAAGATTCTGACTCGGGTATGTTTTTCAATAAAAACAATAGTTATTGAGAGGGAAATCATAGATCTATTGTTTATAAGGTACCCCAGAGTATATGTGGTTTTTGTGTACTTGTGGTTATTTGAAGAGTTTGAAAAGTCACTATATATTTTATATAATAAATACATATATTAGGACAAAAAAAAAACTATGAAGAGATTAAATATTTGTTAAAATGGCATGGAAATAGTAGTGGAACAGGCCAAATGGCTTCCTTATTTTCAAACGGGGGGACAAAAAGGACACCATTTCTTTTACATCTAGTATTTTTTTATTCAAAGCTACACGTTTAAAACGCATTGCATTATCAAGATACATATCTAGTATTCTCCAGATTTCAGATCGATTTTACAGATAAATCCTCTCATTACAAAAGACATCAGATGAAACAGGAATGTGAAGCGTCATCTCAGTGTCTGTCGTGTATCGACCGTGTTCAGTCAGTACTGTTTCAGGCATCCAGGCTGCTGAGGACAGTGTTCACTATTTGACTGATGGCCGTGTACGTGCTGCTCTCTGGAAACGCCTGCAGGAAGTCCCGCCCCTCCTCTAAAGTCGCTGTCAAGAGCGGATCCAGCGGCACTGAGCCTACACACACACAATCAGTATAAGTGTTTAAACAAAAAGGATGTGAAGTACAGGGGTTCAAAAGCCTGAGACCACCAGTTAAAATGCTTCTAAAACTGCATTTTTCTTATTAAATAACAACAAATAATTACATGTTAATTATTTATTGTAAATAATAATAATTCAAATTATTATAATAAATCATAAAGGTTGAAAATTTAACGAATTCAAGTATGTCCTAGTATTTGGTTTGTTTGACATGCACATGTTCATGTTTTAAAGCATGTTTTGAGATGTTTCACAGAGCATCTTAAAATGTACAATTTTATAATATTTATAACTTTTTATTAAAATATATTTTTTTTATAAAAAAAAAAAAAATGTATTTCAAAACAGAGCAGAATCTTTAGTATTTCATGTTTTAGTATAGCATGTTTGTTTTCATTTTACTTTCTCAGGCTGATCTTCAGTGTGACCTCAGACTTTTGGACCACACTATAGTGTCATCTATGCTGCACTCAAAACTCATTGAAATAAAACACAAAATGAGATGCTGTGCACCATCAAGTGGTGAGTGGTGGAACAACACAAGTGAAAAGTGTTGGTTGATCGGCACATTACCTAGAAACACAGATCCTGTGAGCTTGGCTAATTCCTCACCTCCACCTTTAGAGAAAACGTTACTGCACTCCTGAAAAACACACATCAATGTTCAAATACAGATTGTTAGATGGCATTTTCCCGTACAGCTGTATGTGTTCGATACTCACAGAACAGTGTGGACACACAAAGCCGCTCATGTTCTCCACGATGCCCAGGATTTTCACGGCTGTCTTCTTACAGAAGGTGATCTCGCGCCGCACATCTCCTGTAGACACTGCCTGACATTTGAAAAGGTTGTTAATGCATGTTATTCAGCAGACTAGAGATTTACAGTATCATTATGTTCACCTGTGGTGTAGTGACCAGCACGGCTCCATCCACTCTGTGTTTGCGCAGGTTCTCGAGCACGGCCAGGTGTTCGTCTGACGTCCCCGGGGGCGTGTCCACCAGCAGGATGTCCAGTTCGCCCCATGCCACATCACTGACAAACTGCCCAATCAGAGCTGAGGAAGAGACAAGGGATGTGAGACGTGAACACATCAGGTACCAAAGTTCAAAAGGTTAAATGGCAAAGGTCAGACCTGTTTTTTTGGGCCCCCTCCATATGACAGCCTCATCCGAATCCTCCAGCAGGAAGCCGATGGACATGATCGCGAGCTTCTGCTGGGGGTCTGCGTAGACAGGCACCCACCCCGCGTCACACTGATGCACCTCCGGCTTCCCCACACTCAGCATCCGCGGGATACTGGGCCCACACAGATCCACGTCCAGGATACCCACCTGGAGACCAAAACAAACAACATCATGACGAATAGAATAGAATAGAATTTAGTAGATCAGACCATAATAGAATACAGCAGAACAGAGCAGATTAGAATAAATACAGCAGAATATATTAGAATAAACCAAAATAGAATAGAGCACAAAATAATAGAATAGAGCAGAAGAGAATGGAATAGTGCAGAATATAATATAATAGAGCAGAATATAATAGAGTAGACTGAAATATAATACAATAGAGCAGAACTGAATAAAACAGAATAGAGCAGAATAGAATAAAATAAAATGCAGCACAATATAATGGAATCTAGCATAATAGAGCACAATAGAATAGAATAGAGCAGCATATAATAAAATACAGCACAATATAACAGAATAAAGCATAACAGAATAGAGCAGAAGAGAATCGAATAGTGTAGAATATAATAGAGTAGACGGGAATATAATAGAATAGAGCAGAACTGAATAAAATACAGCACAATAGAATAGAGCGGCATATAATAAAATACAGCACAATATAGTAGAATAAAGCCTAATAGAATAGAGCAGAATAGAATAGAGCAGCACAGAACTGAATAGAGCAGAACAGAATAGAATAAAGCAGAATAGAATATAGCAGAATAGTAAAAAAGAACATAAAAGAATAGAGCAGAATATAATAGAATAGAGCAGAATATAGCAGATTATAATACAGCACAATATAACAGAATAAAGCATAATGTAATAGAACACAATAGAATAGATCACAATGTAATACAATAGATCTGCATAGAACTGAATAGAGCACAATAGAATAGATTAAACAGATCAGAATAGAATAGAGCAGAATTTAATATAACAGAGCAGCATAGAACTGAATAGAGCAAAATATAATATAATAGAATTGTGAACAGAGCACAATAGAACAGAATAAAGCAGAAGAGAATAGAGCAGAATAGAATCAAGTAAAACAGAATATAAAAGAATAGAGCACAATATAACAGAATAGATCTGCATTGAATTGAATAGAGCAGAATAACAGAAGAAATGGAGCACGATAGAATAGAAGAGAGCAGCACAGAATTAAATGGAGCACAATACAATAGAATAGAACAGAACAGAATCAAATAGAATAGAATTCAGTGGTATTTCACCTTCTTGCCCGCATGTACGAGCGCCAGGGCGAGTTCAGTGGTGATGGTGCTCTTCCCCACTCCACCTTTACCAGACAGAACCAGAACCACGTGCTTCACCTGAGCCAGACTCCCTTTCTCTGAGAGACATGCGCACATGTGAGAACATGACGTTTCTATTTAATTCACCCATTTATAGATATTTAGATATTGTGTTGTCTTTACTGTTTATTTAGACCCCTTACAAAAATACTGCAGTGGTACAGTGATGCTATAATGTAATATCATGGTACTTGGATATATACCATGATTACCATAATTGTGTACCAATGGAAGTCCAAAGAATAGCATCATAAAAGAAACATTGTATTTCCAATCTAGGTGTCCAAAAACATGACATTATTTGGGTTCAAATACACAGGGTTTCTGCAGACATTAACAGAATTTAAGATGTATAGCATCATAAAAGAAACATTGTATTTCCAATCTAGGTGTCCAAAAACATTACATTATTTGGGTTCAAATACACAGGGTTTCTGCAGACATTAACAAGTTAAATTTAAGACTTTTTAAGACCTTTTTAATACCACCTTATATGAAATTTAAGACCTAAACCTGTAATGGAAATACACATTTTATTACATGCATATATGTAATATTTAATGTGTATAAATTAAAAAGAAAACAAAATATAATTGCTGTAATAAATGGTATTTATAACTACGATATACAGCGAACTTTTAATGTCAGCAGACAATATTAAATAAAATATAACAAAATATCCCTGCAAAATAACTGCATCACTGAGATTTTTGATGGAGTAAACAATTTATTCTGAAGCAATATTTTCATCAGTGTTTTATCAGCTTTTACATACTTAAATCTGCATATTTACCTTTACAAAGGCCTATTTTTAACCTTTTTAGATGTATGCATAATCTTACATGTCAAATTATTACAATTTATCAATAAATTCAATATACACTATAGGGCTGCTACCAGTCAGATTAAATAATTTACACTGCAAATAACAATAATTACAACTGCAATAAATAATGTTATGAGATTAATGTTTTAAATGCATTT
>NW_015557091.1:77286-99196 GCF_001515605.1 Sinocyclocheilus anshuiensis | reverse complement strand
CTTCACGTAATGCGTGCACTCTGTAGGTGTTTTGAATGTTTATTTTTTTTGCGTCGTGAGAATATTGAGCAAAATAGCTCACTTGTCATGGTGTTATCTAACTATATAATGTTATGAATAAACTAAACATTGTGAATTTTTACCTCTGAGTTTATGTGTGCGGTCACGCTCCTTTGTTCTGAAGTCTCGAGACAAACAGAGTGAGCCTCAGCGCGAGCTTGTATTCTGTATTCTGCTAACTTACTGCGATTCTCTCTGATGACGCAGTAACTTACCGCGGGTCCGTCCAATGATTGTAAAGTCGTTAGGTCCGTCAGACTTAAGATATTTTAGGGGTAATGAGACCAGAAATAATTAAGACCCATCGAATCCGAATTTAAGACATTTTAAGGCCTTATATTAAGAAAACGTTATTTAAGACATTTTAAGGCCTTATATTAAGAAAACGTTAAGACATTTTAAGGCCTTATAGTAAGAAAACGTTATTTAAGACATTTTAAGGACCCGCCGGACACCCTGTATACAAAACAGTTTTACCATGCTAACGTTACATGTCCAAACATGGTATTATCCTGTTACTGTTTATTATTTTTATTTCAAAATGCCCGTATTATTGCATTTATCTTTCGTTTATTCTGTTGCATTTTATGACAACGTAAATGAACAGTTGTGAAGTAATTCAGTTGTATTCGATAAACATCTGTTAATGAAAAAGTCTTGCTGATCGCTGCGATCACACTCACCGCTGCTGTCCATGTTGGTTTATTTCACTTCCGCAATCCTTCTGCCATTTCTTTCTTATTTCATTTGCAATTAACCCTTTTACTTCTGCGTAACATTTGAGTAACATTGACACTTTAATGTCAATTTGTGTATGTTTCAGAGCCTGTTTATCCGCAATACGTCAAATGACGTTCTGCGTTTTTGATCCCGCCTAAGAGCAAGCTCGTCCAATCAGACACAAGAGTGCGACGCATCTGCCGTTACTATTGGTCATTTAGCCGACTTAGTCACGCCCCTGTTATAATTCTTCAAAAGTAGTATTTAAAGTTTCCTGTCGGGTTTGAAATATTCACACATAATTATTAATTATTATTGTTTTATATTAATCGCTCCATATACTTATAGTTTCCTGATTAAATAATGTCAGGCACAGTTTGAGCATTAGTGAAGAATAATTTATTAGTTTATGTTTTACCACGTCACTGATGCTTGCATGTTGGTTTGTAGGTCAGATAATTTGTCGTTTAAGGTAAAATTGACGGAAAGCCAGCGCGGACTGATCCTTAAAGCGGCCTTTAATGAGGATGATAGACAGACCGACCTGTTCCGTCTGCTAGGAGTCCTACTATGGCGAAGGCTTTACATAATGAATATTAACTACATAACAAGACGTTTGCGCAGTCTGGCTATCCGATTGGCTGAAAATGAGACGAGGTAAGTAGGCGCTACTCAGCCAGCCAATGAAATTACAGCTCATGGATATTAATTAGGCTCAGTGACTAAACGCTCCAGGGCGTCGACCGCTTGACCTAATTAATATTCATGAGCTAGAACTTCTCCGTAGTATGACTGATGAGTGGCCGGTGGTGTGTTGTGTTGTGTGTGTGGTGTGTGAAGATGTAGGTCACCAAACTAACACACCTGCTATATCACTTACAGCAGTTCCTGATGGAAACGCGTGTTTAGAGCAGAGGGAATACACTCTACGAAAACGTAACGAGGTATGTGAGTTTATGTTAATTATGTTATCACAAAGTTGTAAAAGTAGTGATTTCTGAAAGTCCATTTTGTGAAATGACTCTTGGTGCAGTCAGGTGTTTACAGTGGATAGCAGTCTAAAAATGTTGTCAAGTATGTAAACACGTTTTCCTGTTGATATATTAATATAATAATTATATCAATAGGGCCTATAATAATAATAATAGTGATTTATTATAATAACTCTTAACTTAATGGTGTTGGTTGAAGAGATTTTAACCCCCCCCAAATGTGTAAAGTGCTTTGAGTGACAAGAAAAGCTCTACATTAATGTAATGTATTATTAATAATAATAATCATAACAATAACTATTCAACATACAATCATTGTTATAACAGTTGATATGTTATAATCATATTTGATTATTATTGGTTTGGAGTATTAAAGTATTATGATGATATTCAGAATAAGGGTCTATTAGTATATAATATATTAAGAATTGTTATAATTAGTACAATTAGTATTGCTATTATTTTATTCATGTTGGAGGTTTAGGGAATTTGTTTTCAGTGTTTTAAAAAAAAAATAGGATTCATATTTAAATGATGGTGCTGCTTTACTAACTGATATTCACCATGTAATTGTTGATGTGAATAATAGCAGCAACAAGTCGGCATAGTCAACATGAATTTTCAAGCATGGTGTATTTGAACTATGTTATGCTTTTCACTAATTATTGTATTAATGTAATTATTAATTTTGTTTTATGAGCTCATATTAATTGATTATGTGAATTATTAGTACTGAAAAAAAATCACAATGCAGGACTATGTAAGTGTAAATAATATAAAATATAAATTTCAACCTAAAGTCCTAAATTTCAACCGTACGTGTTACGTTACGTACATGATCTCCTATCACATTGCTTTTACGCAATCTTGTTTGTTATGAATACGCTGTTTGCATGAGAAATGTGCTCATGCCAGCGTAATGCAAACTTATTGCACCATAGCATTTCCCAGAAGCACACAAGTAAAGATGGGCCAGTTGGTCAGCTCCGGGGCGGTGCAGGGATCCAGGGCAGGATTCTCATTTTGGATACACATTATCCATCAATTAGCGAACACCTGGCCATGTCACGTACACATTAGGACAGAATCAATCAAAGTCTTTTGAACCAATTATACACTTACGCTGAGGTATAGAAACATCTGAAATGCAATCATAACCTATAACCGTTAAGAAATCAGATTTATATGGAAATGCCATTTTCTGTGTTTATGCATGTGCAGTGAGCTCAGTATTTATAAAGAGCGTTTTCTGCTTTGCCATTCTGTTCTGCTGATGCTTTTTAAAGTTTCTTCACCCTCGTGGGCTGTTTTGAAAACTCCTACAGTGTAAACATCAGAGCGATCTGAGCAGGTCACATGAAGCATGTAAGACTAGAGTCTCGGATTGCCAGCCGTGGCATATGGAGCAATCAGAAGTAGGTACAGTGTCAGCCGAGGCAGTCTGTCAGTGAAAAACAAGTTCATGGCAAAGCCTGACATCTGTGAGTCAGCAGCTACAGGAAGTGATGCTGAGAAAATTACAGATCAGCTGCAGTGCTACTGACAAACCCTTTTCAAAGATAGATAGATAGATAGATAGATAGATGGATGGATGGATGGATGGATGGATGGATGGATAGATAGATAGAAAAACGGATAGATAGATCGATAGATAGATAGATAGATAGATAGATAGACGGACGGACAGATAGATAGATGTATAGACAAACAGACAGCTAGGTAAATATATAGAAAGATAGACAGACGGATGGATGGATAGACAGACAGACAGACAGACAGACAGATAGATAGATAGATAAATAGACAGACAGACAGACAGATAGACAGTCAGATGTATAGACAGACAGCTAGGTAAATATATAGAAAGATAGACAGACAGACGGACGAATGGATGGATAGATAGATAGATAGGATGGATGTAAAAAATAACTGCCTCATTCTGTTCTTGTGTTCCAGGAATGTCTGGGAATAATGTTGTTAGTGAGAATGTCCCGGAGACTGAAGCCACGCCCCTCACGACGACCCTCGGCCCAGAAGAGAAGCAGGCTGTGGGATCACAGGTGAGCATGACTTCTGTCCTCACAAGCTCTGCTTATTTCTGTCGTGTTATTTTGAGCTAACTAGCACTAATTTTACATTACCTGGGCAACCGGCCAATCAGAGTCTCAAATGAACGGTTTACAGTGACACAGCATGTGCTGCGGCTGCTTTAAATCAGCTTCTCACACATGAAGATAATCACACATCTTGATGGGTATAAAACAGACTTTGTTCTTTTTCTTAATGAAAAATATAACTTATTAGTCATTTCTTTTGATTTTAAAATATAGCCTGGACATTTCTGTCATCATTGTCTGGTTTTGTTTGTGTGGTCAGTCGGAGTACGAGCCGGTGACGGTGTGTGTGCCAGCGGAGCTGCCGCCGGTGGTGCCCGTGACGGGCGAGTCGTTCTGCCAGTGTCCAGCTCAAACAGAGCTCAGCTCAGACGCCCAGATCAGCCCCTACACCCTCAGCTGCACCTGCGGAGAGGAAGAGCAGGGTCAGATTCACTAAACACTTTAGTTGGACACTACAGAAAACAGAAAACAGCATACGGAGCTGACTTGAGAAATGTGGTTTGCACTTTGTCGTACATGACCTTTCAAAAGTTTGGGGTCAGTGAGATTTTTATTCAGCAAGGACACATTAAATTGATAAAAAATGATCATTTACAATGTTAAAAAAGATTTCTATTTCAAAACAAAGGCTGTTCTTTTGAAGTTTCTATTCTTCAAAGAATCCTGGAAGAAATGTTTCTTGAGCAGCAAATAATAATATTAGAATGATTTCTGAAGATCATGTGACACTGAAGCCTGGAGTAATGATGCTGAAAATACAGCTTTGATCACAGAAATAAATTATATATTAAAATATAATGCGAAATGGCTATTTTAAATTGTAAAAATATTTTACAATATTACTGTTTTTACTGTATTTTTGATAAAATAAATGCAGCCTTGATGAGCATCAGAGACTGCTTTCAAAAATATTTAAATTAATTAATATTTACTGACCCCACAAACTGTTGGACGGTAGTGTAAATAAAATAAATAGCAAAAAAATATCCATCCATTTATATCACAAAGCACTTATGATCTTTAACTATGACATGCAGTCTTAAGTATAGAATAATCCATTTGGTTTATATCCAAATAACTAAAAGTAGACATTAGAAATACAAACATCTAAGAATATTGGTTTAAAACATTATAAACGGGGTCAGAAATTAACCAAAAATATTTTTTTATTAAGTCAAAAAATGTTCAGAATAAGAATTTATTTCAATTAAATAATTAAGTATACATTTTTGACATAAGAGACAACACACTGCTGATTTTATTTGATTAGAAAAGCATTAACTCACAAAAAATGCACCTGCTATGTGAAAAAATCAACCTACTTATAAACAGTCAGCTACAGTACAGTAAAATAAATAAATAAATAAATAATTGAATAATGCTGTGTTTTTCCACAATGAAGATTTGAAATCATGGCTCTTTGTGTTTGTCACTGTGTTAAGGGTGTGATTGGGTTTGGGACGAGGAGAGCAAATCATCCTCGGTGTCTCTGAACTGCTCTGACCGGAAGGTGAGCTTCCACTCGGAGTACAGCTGTGGAACCGCCGCCATCAGGGGAGCCAAGCCTCTCAGCGACGGACAGCACTTCTGGGAAATCAAGATGACATCTCCCGTCTACGGCACAGATATGGTGAGATACGGCAAAGTCCTTTTAAGACATGTCACTCGGCGGCCATCTTTGAAACGCCTCTCGGGCATGCAAGTGCAGCTCCTATCTCTTTGCATGGGGAAACATCAACTTCTCCAACACTGTGCACTAAGCTTACGATTAAATTTCATATTTGAAATCACCAAAGCAATCTGACAACAACTGTGTCATAAATGTTGTTACTTTTGCTGAAATAGCGTTATAAAAAGCTTATTTTTCAGGCTAGATCAGCCAGTGCGCATGCGCAGTCCTGAGCGCTGACTGTTTCTATAGCAACCGGGACGCTTCTAACGGCAGCTGCAGTGATGCTCTGACTTTACCGGTTAGCGATTGGCTCTTTCATTCAGAAGGCGGGGCTTCCTGCGATTGAGCGGCCATATTGAGCGTTGCATTTTTCCCCATTCAAAACTATACAAGCTTTGGATACGGTGACTGGATGTACAAAGACACTAAACTACAATACTGACCATATATCAAGATAAGATTAACAATGTTAATAAGTATGTTTTATGAAGTCTTGGTAAGAGTGGATGTATTTTGTGTGTTTATGAGTACAGATGGTTGGTGTCGGGACATCAGAAGTGAACCTGGATCAGTTCAAACATAGTTTCTGCAGTCTGTTGGGCACAGATGAGGACAGCTGGGGTCTGTCCTACACAGGTGAGGTCAGAGGTCATGTGACCCCTGCATTCTATTCAGTTAAATCAGTATTATTCATTTAAATACATTAAAAAACCTGCATGTCTGTGTATAAAGAAGATCCATTATATGTCATTTTAGATATATGCTACAATTCAAAAGTTTGAGGTCAGTAAGATTAATACTTTTATTTAGTAAGGACACATTAAATTGATCACAAGTGACGTAAAAGACTTTTATAATGTTATAATAGAGTTATATTCCAAATAAATGCTGTTATTTTTAACTTTGTATTCATCAAAGAATCCTGAAAACTAAAATGTATCATGGCTTCCACAAAAATATGAAGCAGCACAACTGTTTTCAATACTGATAATAATATTAGAATGATTTCTGAAGATCATGTGACACTGAAGACTGGAGTAATGATGCTGAAAATTCAGCTTTGATGACCGGAATAAATCACATTTTACAATATATTCAAATAGAAAGGGGTTATTTGAAATTGTAATAATATTTCACAATATTACTGTATTTTTAATCAAATAAATGAACATAAGAGACTTCCTTCAAAAACATAAAAAAAATTACCAAACTATTTTGTGGTTGTATGTATGTGTTTTTAACTCTCTGTCTTCATCTACATTTATCATGGGTCAGGTCGCTTGCACCATAAGGGGTCAAAGGTGAACTTTTCATCACGGTTCGGTCAAGGGTCCATAATCGGGGTTCATCTGGACAGCTGGCACGGCACCCTGAGCTTCTATAAGAACCGCCGCTGCATCGGTAAGACATGCATGCACGCTTTCCTGTCCTGCATGAATGTATACAATACAATCTTTCTTATTCTTCCTTTTTCATCTCTATCTATCTATCTATCTATCTATCTATCTATCTATCTATCTTCGGTTCTGTCAGGCATAGCAGCTACTCACTTGCAGAATAAGCGTCTGTATCCGATGGTGTGTTCGACTGCGGCCAAGAGCAGCATGAAACTGATCCGTTCACATTCTGCGCCCACAACATTACAGTACCTGTGCTGCATGCAGCTGCGCAAAATGCTGCCCAACTGCGCAGACGCTCTGCACGTGCTGCTGCTGCCGCCGGGTCTGCGTCTGCTGCTGTCTAAGCAGCTGGGATGGGTGCTGACCCTCGGCTGCGCAGACGCCTGCGCACACAACAGGGAAGACAAGGCCACACAAACAGAAGACGGCGACTATGATGAATACATGAGCCCCTTTCCTTCCCACAATCCCTCTGACACCGAACGCGTCTTTATTTCTAGTTCCTTCTCTGATAACCCTGGCTCTTACCGCGGTAAAGATGAGCCTCTTGATTCTGCCTCCATATATCCTACTTCCTGTCCAGATGATGCACAATATCAAGAAACCGTCTCCATAATGGATGTTACCTGTTACCTTGATTCCCCCTCACCTTCTGACCTCTTCTGTGGCTCTGCCTCCAGCCCTGACCACAATTCCCTCCCTGACCCTAAATTCCAGCAGGTATCCGCTTCCTGTCCTTGTTGCGACTCGCCGGTATCTGTTTCCAGTGACGGCTGTAAGGGAAATGATGCCAGTTCTGTGTGTAAACCGGAACACACCGGTTCTTGCATTCTATGCTCCTCCTACACTCCACCAGGCCACGCCTCCTCATGGCCTGACTCCGCCTCTGAGAGTGACTCAGATGACTTCTCTTCAGAGCTCGAGACGTACCAGAGGAAACGCTGCCGCTGGACATGAGACACCACGTTTACATGTAAATCACAGGTCAAAGGTCACATTTAATGGCAGAGTTCATGGTTTACTCACCCTCATGTTCCAAACTCATTTGACTAAGGTTGCTTGATTAGCTGAAATCGTGATATTGCTTAGTGCGATTTAATTAAATATATGTCAGGAAAAGAGAATTTAAGAGAAGCACTTATAAACTAGCTGTTGTCTGCAAAAAAGGAGCTTTAATGGTTCCTTGTGTTTTTCTGCCAAAATAAAGTTTGAAAATTAAGAAATTAATAATTATATTAATTATAAAATAATATTTTTTTCTTAATAATTGCTTTAATTTACACTGAAATATATTTTTTCTTATTTTCTTTATTTATTATTAATAATAAATTATTGTTAACATAATAATAATAATTTATTATTATTATTAATAATAATAATAGTCTTATACAAGTCATAAATATATAATCAGAATTTTTCGCCAAATTGTGCACGCCTACAAACAGTCAGAGGAAACCTAGAGTTTTTTTTAAAATAGCATTTTAAACCACAAATTTCAAATTTGAATTTGAAATTTTTTTTGTGCAGCCCTAGGTATGAGGCTTTCTTTTCTTCTTATAGAATCTTAACATCTCATTTTTGTGTCCTACAGAAAAACATGAGGGTAAGTAAATGACATAATTGTCATTCTTAAACGAGCACATCCTGCAGTTCAACTCAAACCGCTCGTCCTCATCCCTTGCCAAACTATCAAAATTCATTCACTGGACTTGTTGTGAATTATAACCTTTGTGAGATCCAGTGAATCAGTGGCTTTATTTCTTAATCTTTTCCATTAATTCATTATTCAGGGTTCAGGATGGGGTTAAAGGTTTAAATTGCTCATAAACTTGCTCATTTCCAGTGCCAATGTTTCCAGTCAGGTGACCCTTGTTTTGAGAAGTTTTATCTTATATATTAAGGTAGATCAACACATGCCAAACGTCTTTTGCAGCAGTATTATTCAAATATTATAGTCATCAGTTGTTTGAAACCTCAATTCCAGCAGATTAGTTCTGTAAATACTCTCCATATAGGCACTGTACAGTATCTCCAGTATTTGTGTTAATTTGCTCAGACTTCCAGAGAGACGAGCTCATGAAAAACCTCCTGGCACAGGCTGAGTGCTGAAGAGCCTGTTAATAAGTCTATTAATTAATTACAGTATTTTATCATAATTCAATATCAGAGAGCTACAGCTCTGCTATGACACCTAAATACATTTCTGATTTGATAAACACTGTAGATTGTGTATTTTCAGATATGACGGTGTATTTATTCACTTAACTTTTATTGATTAGTTTAAACTCCTTAAACTATTATTAATATTTGATTATGATTTATAATATACTCTATATATGAGTGAGTGATTTTGTACTCTTTTGCATGTTTTCTTACTGATTACATTGTTTTGAGGTAAAAAAATAAACAACAAAAAAGCTAATTTCATAATTGCATGTTTTTTCAAGTATCTAATTTGCTCTTTTTAATTTGTGTTTCACCAATATTAAACTTCTGAGCATAACTCATCCCAACTGTGTTTGTTGAATTGGATTTTATTTTTCTATTTTGTTTTCATTTAAATTTTAGTCCAAGTTTTAGTGTTTTTGTTGTGTTTTGTCATTTTTATTGGTTTCTTTTTTTATATCTGTATAGTTTTTTTATTAAATTTTTCATAGTTGTAAATAAATTAGTACATTTTTAGTTATTTTTAGTATTTCAAATGACATTTTTAGTACTTTAAATGAAAATGAGAAATTGTTGCCTTGGCATCTAGCTGAAATAATAAAAAAAAGTTTATATATATATATATATATTAGTTAATGGTAATAAACCTGTCCCAAAGTAATGGATTCAAATTTCAGCACACATACTGATAAAATGCAATGCAAGTTTGGAAAAAGCATCTGAAAAAGCATAATCTTATTAATGAATCAATGACAATCAATGAAATGCATCTTCTATTTAAAATAATAATAGTCTAGTCTGAATATGAACACCAATTATAAGACAGATATTTAATTTTGATATTTTAATTTTGTAAGTCTTAACTTACTAAGACAATGACATCAGTTTTAAATAAACAATACAAACATTATAAAACGTTTAATTTTCAAGTATTGACGGCAGATCCATTATTAAGTTCATAATGGAGAATGAATGTATCAATTTGAGGCACAAATTTGTAGAAGAAGGTTAGTCTTCTATACTGGCAATAAAGTGCAAAATTCATTCCCACAAATCTGGCCTTAATCCAGCAGGAGATGAGGATTCTGGGAAGCGAGAAGGTGATGTATACGGCCAGCGAGCTCAGGACCAACACGCCTCTCTTTGGCTCCGCCTACCACTGCGAGATCAGCCAATAGTCTGCGTCGCTCCTCCTCAGACGGCAGCTCCTCATAGGCCTGTTGGAGCAGTTAGGAGGAGAGTGAGAGTATATAAAGAGAGGCGTTCAGTGAGAGTCTGAACACACCTCACCTGCAGCAGGAGGGAAGGAGAGGGGTGGGCGCTCGTCACTGTTTTGTCCACTCGCACACCTGCTGACCACGAGCCGTCCATGCAGAACCCCAGATCAGGGTCACCACACAACGCCCTGAGAACAAAACACCCGGAGCTATTGTTGGCAAAGAATAGTGTCTTCTGCATAATGAGCAGTTAATAATACTATACAGCGGTTAGATCCCTAATTAGTTTCTTCTTAAAGGTTCACCCAAAATATATAAATACATTTTTTTTTCATATCATGAGACTTAAATGAGCACTGTCTTGTTTTCAAACGTGATTAAAAATACATAATTAAATTATCTAGTTATCTGTTATCTGGAGAAAAATCCTGGAATGTTTTTCTCAAAAACCTTAATTTCTTTGTGACTGAAGACAGAAAGACATGAACATCTTGGATGACATGGGGGTGAGTAAAAGATCAGGAAATTTTTATTCTGGAAGTGAACTAATCCTTTAATCTTGGTTTACGCATTTTAAAAGTGGTCAGATGTGCCTTGAGATATGTGACGGTAGTACTTATATACAACAGAACATTTATTGAAAATGAGCTGCGTAAACTTCATATTGCCAGAGAGATGGGTACATTTGAACATATGACCTCCCACATTTACATGTCAGTGAAATCTATTGGGTGACCAGACACTTGGCCATCCAGTCACACTGAGTTAAACGTGAGCAGGATAGATAAAATCGATAAAAGATAAAGTCTGTCAAAGCCATGTCATAAATAGTCTAAAGTTTGACAACTGTATGTGCAAAAAGCTTTACTACCATAATTACACTGAATAAAATTATAAACGCAACACTTTTGCTTTTGTGTACATAGAAAAAGTCTTAGATCTTTGAGTTCAGCTCATGAAAAATGGGGGCAAAAAAAAAAAGTGTTGCGTTTATAATTTTTTTCAGTGTATATAATACATTAATGTATGTCGTGACCCTTTAAACAACATAAGACTGGCCAATTTTACAAATGAACCTCTCTGGTTTAGGAACTAGGTCAGTAAGCTTTCTGTGTTTTCTCTTACAGAATTTGACATGTCCAAACGGGACGGTGAGTAACAGCACTGCTACTGGCACAGGAGCGTGTGTGGAAGGTTTGGGAATGACGCCACAGGAGTACAACCTGCTTTACGCCATCTACGCCTGGACGTGAGACTCAGACACGCTCACACAGCAAGAATTCAATTACAGTCTGTCGCCCTCAAAGCTTCACCCTGTCTATCAGCTTTCAAATGAGTCTTGTCTTGTTTTCCCAGGAATGCTGTGGTGGTCATCATGGCGGGATTCCTCATTGATAAGTTGGGAAACCGCTGTAAGTTAGATCTAATGTCAATCTGAAATTTGTCAATATTCATTGTTCTTTGAATATGTTTGTGTGTAAAGTGTTTGGATTTTCTCTCCTGTAGTTGGCGTTTTCCCGTTCTCCTTCCTGACTGTGTTGGGATCCGCTATCTTTGCATTGGGGTCTCATTATAAGGGTTCAACGTACCTGTTGCCCCTCATGCTGACCGGGCGACTTCTGTTTGGCTCTGGAAACTGAGCCCTGACCAGTATGACTGAGATTGAGCAGATTTAACTCTAGAAATGCTAAATTTAGATTCAGATTAGTTTTATTCACCAAGTGTGCACAGGATTTTGTTTTGGTTTTCAGGAGCTCTGGGTCCATACATGCATATGTATATACAAGAGAATAGAAATAAAATGTAAATAGGGATCAAGTATAAAAACAATAAAGTAAATAAATATAAATTTAGCTTGATTAGTTATTATTTATTGTGTTTTATTGTTCCCATACTCTGTCAGCAAGTCGTTAAAGTTTCCAAGCTACAAATTAAAATAAATAAGGGCGGTGAGAGGGACAATATTACTGCAGATTCATATTGCATTTAAAAAATGATTAAAAGTTTAAGGAAAGGCAGTAAAGTCAGTTTGTTTGTTTTTTAAAAATTATATTTCTATTATATTTATATTTAGATTATCTTTATTTGCACAAACACACAAGGAATTTGTGGTTTTCTGGAGCTCTGGGTACATAAAATAATCAAGGATAAAAGGATTAAGAATGAAAATAAAACTAAAAACAATGAAGTAATTAAGAAAATAATTAATACATAAGGTGCAGTGACAGGAATGCAACACTAGAGGTAGGTATTCAGCTCAAGGACAAAAATGTATAAGGCAATCACAATCTCAATAAATTTAACATATTCTACTCAATTCAAAAAGACAATTAAGGCAAAATTAAGATGGCTTTAACAAATATATTAAATTATTAAATGAAAGTATAAAAAAATTGTACATTAACTAATTTCTGCACCAAAATTAATTAGACTTTTACATAAAGTCAAAAGCAGATCACTTTAAATTATTTACTTCCCTGTTTACTTTCTTAATGCATATTTCTGGTTTTATTGTACATTATTCATCTGTACATGCTTTTCCAAAGAAAAACATCTGTATAATCTTTACTGAGAACTGAAGCGGTTCCTCTTCCTCTGAAATGACTTTCCTTTTGCACTGATGTCTCTCGAGGTTACTGGACTGGATAATGATTTAGTCATTGTTTTAACAAGCTCTCATTCTGTCTGGCTCATTGAATATCAGAAATATGTCATATATTACAGAAGTAAAACATTTTAACACCCATTTCCACTGGCTGGCTATTGATCTGCATTATGATAGGAAACTCTACAAAGTCCTGAAAGTATCCAACAGCACACAAAGGCACTTTTTATTTCTCAGATTCTGTACTCACTCAATAAACAAGGGCTTTCATTGGCAAAGACATTACAAACACACCTGTGAAAAGCATTAAGATACATTGAATCTCATGTGTCTCTCTTCATTTCTCAGTTGTCCAAAACCGTATCACGGCGTTCTGGTTCTGCGGGAAGGAGCTGGCTCTGGCGTTTGGACTGACCCTGGCTTTCTCCCGCTTGGGCTCGGTTCTGAACTTCTTCCTGACGCAGAGGTTTGAGTCTCAGTACGGTATGCAGTGGACACTGTGGGGAGGTGAGAAACACAGCATGCACACGATTAGGCCCTTGATCTGTTGTTTTGGGAATGTTTCCGAGCCTTATGCATCTATTTTATGTGCGAAGGCACGTTCCTGTGTGTTCTTGGCTTCCTGTCGGCTGTAACAGTCAGCGTTCTGGATAAGATGGGCATGAAGCAGCTGGGATTGGATGGAGTGATTCAGGAGGAGTCACGTAAACTGGTGAGACACTGATAAAGATGCCACAAGTTGATATATGTTGAGAATACTATACTCCTATACTAGTCTCGCTATTGCTGCAGTATAATATAATAATGATAATAGTAATAATCTTTATTAATAAAAAGTGCTTTACACTGAAACAAGCACAGAGTACTTCACATAAAATAGATGAAATACCATAATTAATATAACATAATGACCCATTTTATAATAACAATAGATAATTGATTACAATATAAAATTAAAATACAAATAATGCATAATGCAGGAAAAAAATAATGACCTTAATAATAAAAAAGAAACAAAAAAGTATAATACACAAAATGCATAAACCCCATATATGTATGTATATATATATATATGTATGTATAAAATAAAGTAAATGCAAATATATATATATATATGTGTGTGTAATGTAATATGTATGTATGTGTATATATATATATATATATATATATATATGCATATTAAATTCAATTCAACAAATTTGTTAGACCACCTGTCATAAAGAAAAAACTAAAATATTTTAGGAATCTCAAAAACTTGCTTAACTTTTATTGTCATTTATTAGGCAAATAACAAACTGAAACAACTAAATAGTCTTTATTCACACATAATAAACAAAAAATTTAATATTTTGCATGGCCTTGATAACAGCTTGCATTCTTGCTGGCATTGTTTTTGTCTACTTTTCCACACTCTCTGTTGTTATTGACTGTAATTGGGCATCTGAATAAAACAATGAATAAAGTGCTTTACTATTTTTTTCTGCCTTTGTTGTAAAACAGTAAATTTGAAAATTCATGGATGACAACAATTTTATTTTAGCAATAGAAACACTACTGTGACTGAAGAGCTTAGATTGGTTTGGACCATTTGATGTTGTGATACAGCTGCTATATTTTGTGTGTGTAGAGAGTTCAGGATGTGAAGCGTCTGTCTCTCAGATACTGGCTGCTGGTTCTTACCATCATGTTGTTTTATAATGGCATCTTCCCCTTCATCGCTGATGCCAGGTACAGTCATGAGCCATATAGATGTGTCTAGAATAAAATAGATCTGTACACGTTGTTCATGTGTTGCTGTGTGTGTGTGTTTTCAGTAAGTTTATCCAGGATAAATACAGTGGATACAGCCAGAAGGAGGCGGCGTACATCGCAGGCACTGTGTATGACAGTTCACTGGTGCTGTCTGCTGTTGTCGGCATCCTCATTGTAAGTCAATGCTGATTACTATCAGATGAACAAGCACTACTGCGTGTTACAAAACACACTAAACTCACAAAATAAAGTTAGAATCACTCCACAGATATTTAAATGAGATATTTACACATATGATTGCACATTTTGTCTTAAAAGAAATTAATACTTTTATTCGGCATGGATGCATTAAATTGATCAAAAGTGACAGTAAAACATTTATAATGTTACAGAAGATTTCTATTTCAAATAAATGCTGTTCTTGTCAGTTTTCTATTCATCATACAATCCTGAAAAAAAAAAACTATCACCATTTCCATAAATACAAATGAAGCAGCACAACTGTTTTCAACATTGCTAATAATCAGAAATGTTTCTTGAGCAGCAAATCAGCATATTAGAATGATTTCTGAAGATCATGTGACACTGAAGACTGGAGCAATGATGCTGAAAATACAGCTGCGCATCACAGGAATAAATTACATTTTACAATATATTCACAAAGAAAACAGTTATTTGAAATTATAATAATATTTCACAATATTACTGTTTTTACTGTATTTTTGATCAAATAAATGCAGCCTTGGTGAGCAGAAGAGACTTATTTCAAAAACAGTAAAAAAATCTTACAACCCCAAACATGTATGGAGAAAAAATTCAATGTATCATTAAATTTATATATGTATATATGGCATGATATCATCACTATATGATGCCACTAAAGTGCTTTGTGGTAAGTCAGTTTAATGTTAATTGTGTTTGTGTCTGTGCTGCAGGACTATGTGGGGCTGCGCGGTGTGTTTGCGGGGCTCTGTGCCGTATTGACGCTGTGTTTGGTCTGCTGGCCTTCACATTCGTCCCTCCTCTCATATCAACCATCTGGCTCGGCATCACTTACTCATTTGCTGCTGTGAGTATCAGTTATGAACACACACACATACAGCAGATACTACAGACGCCAGTTATACGATGTTACTGAAGTAAAGTAAAGTACATGCACAATTGTGTGGTTTGCAAACATTGTGAGAGAGCGTGTGATTGGTTGAAGTTTTCAGCATTCGTCACTGTACACGATACTGATTTTAAAATATGAGAAATTTGAGGTTTGTTTGCAGGATAAGATTAATAGGGCCATATTTTGCATATGTTTTCCTCTAGCTAAGTAAACAATAAAAAAACAAGGAATTATATTTCAAATTCACATTTTAAATAAAAATATGAATATTAAAAATGTAGGGTTTAAAAATAAACGAAGTCTTCTAAAGTGTTGTACATTATGCACATTTTAATAATGATATCCATAAACCCAGAAAATGTGTGTATTTGGAATATTTTAATATGGCAATATTATATCAATATGTGTTATTAGATTTGCTCTTTTAACATGTATCATTTTTTGAAACTTAAAAATGTTATAGCCTTGATAGTAAAACTAAGAACTAAAATAACTGTAAAAAACATCCTTAAATGGATTGAACAACCTAAGAAATTATTATTATATTATCATATTATATACCCCATTCTCCTCTTACTTAAAACATACTATACTATAATATAATATAATATTTAATCACTATATATATATATTCTATTATTATTATATAATATGTAATATATTTTAATAAAAATGTATATAAAAAATAACACAAATATTCCAATTTCATTATTTTGCAAATAAATCGAAACAAAATTTATAACCAAGAGCTATAATAAACACTGAATATTAAAGTTAAACGTGTGTGATTCTTTCTGTTAGACTGACATTTTTTGTATTTCTATTCCGTTTGTGTGTTGCTTGTCATTTTACTTAGAAAATATTGTGCCAGTATTCTGAATTCAAAAGTTTTACAAATAAAGCGAAATAAAAGAACAGACCTGTGCTAAACATTGCATGATAATGTACTTATTTAATTCCTGCTGTTGAGCTGACGAGTTTTTCATTGGTTTTCTATTATTTTGTGTGTTGTAGGCGAGCATGTGGCCCTCCGTCCCTCTGGCGGTTCCTCAAGCCACACTGGGCACAGCGATGGGACTGGCCACATCCATACAGATGGTCGGCATCGGCATCTCTAACCTGGTGGTGGGACAGATACTGGGAACCAAGTCCAGGTGACATTAATGGCCAGCATTCATGTTTAATGCACACTGAAATGTAATACATGTTCATGCATTATACTCACAAAAACTTTTTTTTGAAAGCATCATGATATTCTTCGTATTATCTTGGAATACCATGTATATGAGTTAGTGAGTTTTATATGTCTGTTGCTCAGTGATGTTAAGATCCCGCTGTGGACATGGCAATATATGATGATCTTCATGCTGGCCAATACAATCATCTGCATAATCACCTCTACCATACTCAACATTGTTGACTACAGACAGGTAACACACACATACACATCCACCCACTATCGCCACATCTCTCTGAATCCCTAACCTCACGTAACCATAGCAACAGTATGATGTAGGAGAACTGAAGAGTTTGAGCGAGGAGGAGTCAAACGAGTTCTCACTGTTACAGAATGTCCTTGATCGGTGTATTTATTCTCAGAGCCAGAAAAGCTGGATTTGCCTCTTATTATTGTCTACATCATAAGTTCGAGTGATAGAGAAACTGCTATCAGTGGATTCGAACTTATGCATGACTCGAGCGACACATGAGTTTTGAGTACTTTGGAATAGCAGAGGTTATTTTTGGCTTTGAAAACACATCAGTCCATTTCAATAGAGGTGGATTGGATTGTTCTGCTGTGACAGTATCGCTCATGACCTAATGCAGTGCAAATGAACTGAAAATGAACCCTGTTTACTTTTGTAATACTGTATTTATTCCTGATCTTATCATGCACAGTTCATCAGTGCATGTGATACCACAGGAAAACGGTCCGTTATCTTAATCAGTAGATCAAATTAAGTAGAATATCCTATGCAAAATGAATGTTATGAATAGTTTTATGATGACCTTGAGATATTGTTTAAATGTAATGTACGTGTGTGTTTATAGGGAAGCATTCTGAATAAGACGACTAAGAGATCACAGAGAACCGCTGATGAATGAAGAGGACAACGAGGAGATAAACGACGCTCCCTCCATCAACAGGACATAGAGGAATCGCTCACATTCTGTCTCGTGTCGTTGGACGTTACTAAAGGGAAACACGTGTGCTCTCAGAAACGTGTCGTATTATATTCAGTATTAACGCTATCATAAAGAGTTTCTCTTGCCAGATTTTCTCAGGCCAGTCTTCTTGACTACCAAGTTTAATGTAATACTTTCAAAAATGTGAAAGATCAGTAATCATTTTTTATGGATTGTGGAAGCTGGGATGGAAATGTTGACACTCATCTGTTAATAACATCAAACAAACATAGTTTACTGTTTCACATATGAACAATGTTATTGACTTGCTAATTTGAGGAAATCAAAGGGTTGTCTTTAAATTTACTATGTTGTTTTAAAAACAGATTTATGAATCATGAAATGTTAATATTGCCTTTGAACTTGTATTAATAGCTGCTTACAAAATGATTATGCATTTTGCAAATTTTAAGCTTTATTTTAAATTAAAAAAATAAAGTTTTGTGCCACCGAGAGATTATGAACACTGTTCCCTTTTGTAATTTCATTGTACATTTACTATATACACATACGCAAAAAAGAAAAATAATATATAGTGTAATGAAATTGTAAATAAATATTTGATTAAAATATATTTTAAGATATTTACATTTAAAATATATAAATAAAGATAAACAATAATATAATTAAATACTTAAATATCTAAAACAATTATATTTTTATTATATATATTATATATAATATTAAAAAGTTAGTATTAAAATATATTTTTAAGTATTAATTCATAAATAGCATGTAAAATATTGTAATTAATATATATATATATATATATATATATATATATAAACTCAGGCTCTCATAACGCATTAAAGCCAAACGGGGGCACTGGAGAGCCGCTCAGGTAGGATTGATCACTATCTGGGGCGTTACAAGGGTAGTTATCAAAGATCTTAACGCATGAATTATTTATTGTTGCACTTTTTAATTTTATAACCAGACGAAAAACACAGTTTAAATCCATATAAAATCCTGACTGTAAGTTTAAATAACTTCAGTTTACCCCGTGCACAGTCCACCTACCTTGATTCTTGTTATTCTCCATAAAATTAGTGCGATTGAACAATCTGATTGGACACTGACGTTCCTTGACTATAACACGTAGGCGTGTCCCTTCCCGTGATTGGCTTACGGTGTCTGTCAGTTAAGTTGTGCCCCGCCCTCTTCATTCCTGCCTGCGTGTTGAGTGTGTAGTGTGTGTGGAGAGCGCAGCCGGACGCGTGTGATCAGCTGTGACCGTGGGAACCCGACCGCCCAGATCTGCGAAAATCCGTTTTTGGAGCGGAATCTCTCTAGAGAATCCACACTGAGACGCATAATGGAGTTTCGGGATAGTTGTCTTCACGTATCGCTGAAAGGTTCGTCAGCAGCGGTGAGCTAGTGGAAAGTAAACACCTCCTCTCCATCACTGAGTGCTTCTACAAGTTTGCCACATTATTTTGGAGCTCGAACTGTAACGCGTCGGAGCGCGGAAGGTCCCGGATTGAATCCCCCCCCAGAAATCAACCTAAGAGAGCTCGGCTGAATTAAAACTTTTTAATAAAAAAAAAAAATTATTATTATTATTACTATCCCCTTTGTGTGGGTCCTGCCAGATGATTATTGTGCGTAAATAAATCATCGTAGTGAGTTTGTGATGAGGCGGACTGCAGCGCGCGGGGGAGGACCCTCCGCTGGAATTATTGCGCAGTTTTTAAAATAACGGTCAAACGGGAACACTCAAGGCACAGAGTATGTCTGCAAAAGATAACGCCTGCCGAAAATTCCAGGCCAATATTTTCAACAAGAATAAATGCCAGAACTGCTTCAAAGCTCGAGACGCGCACCTGCTGAGTGATGAAGACTTCACACAGGTAATATTAATATTAATGTATCTGCGAAATGACCGAATAATTGTTTACGCTCGACTGGACTGATAACTTACAGTGTCAAATAACTAATGACCTGCTAACTGCTTCAAAACTACACTAACAATAAAGTACCATGATATAGTATGGTTTTTAAACATGGTAAAAAAGGGGTGACAGTTACCTTACCACAATACAGTGTTTTTTGGACGTGTACTATGGTAATGCCATGGTATTGTTGGAGGTAAATTGATTGGAGTATCATGTATAAACTGTAGTATATTGTGTATATTAGAGATATAATATAATATAATGAAATAAATAAATATTTAAATTATTTCTCCAAACCTACTGAAAGATTCCTATCAATCCATATTAAAGGCACTGGATAACCACCAAACTGCTTCAAAACTACACTAACAATAAAGTACTATGGTAATACTATGGTTTTTAGACATTGTACCATGGTCCAAGGTTAGCTGCCCATTAGAGGATGGCAGTTACACAATATAACTTTACCATAATACCATATTTTGGACGTGTACTATGGTAATGCTATGGTTTTGTTGGAGGTAAATAGAGTATCATGTAAAAACCATGGTATATTATCAAGGTATATAAGGTGAATTTGATTATATTTAACCACTTTTTGACATAAGGATGACCCGATTTACCTGAATTCCGCCTTTCAACCTTTATTTGTAAAATTAGACTATAACTAATAACATGTTTTTTCCCGCAGCATGTGTTTGGGAATAATGGTTAAATATTAGGGTTGCTTGAAAGTTTGTAGGTTCAAACCCTTGAGAGGTTAATCCATTCTAATTACCATTACGGCTTTGATCGAGGCACTTAACCCTGGAGGACTGACCCGTTTCTGTGAACTGTTGCTTTGGGTAAAGGAGTCAGCCAGATGACTAATTAGCGATTAGTAGTAATTAATGATGCTGTTTACCAGATGCACATTGTAGCTCAGTGACGTGCTTCAAGCTGCTGTGTTTGTGGTTTAGAAAGTTTAGAAGTTTTAAACTGCTGGTCTAGTTTTGCCTGGCTAAAAATCTGGGCTGGTAATTAAAAGGTTGTGGGTTCGAACCCATCGCCATTGTGACCTTGATCAAGTCCAAGAGGACTGATCCTGTTTGGCTAGAAGTATCTGCTAATTTACTAATTAGTGGCGTAGTCTAAGTGTTATTTCACCAGCTGCAGACCCAAGATACTAGGGCTGGGTTTTGACACAAATTTCACGATTCAATTCGATTCTCATTCACAAGCTTGCGATTCGATTAGATTCAATATCTATTATTTAGGATATATATCAGGTACAGTACATGCCTGAAAAAATCTCAACTAATGCTGCAAAATATACATGAGAGTCAGTTGGTACAACATTGCTATAATATTGAAGGTTAAAATTCATGAATAATAAAGTTACAGTTACATAGAAATATTTCTACTTCAATTCGTTTTTTTTAAATATAAACATTTAAATGGTGGCTGTCATAAAAACTTGATGGATTTATCCAAACATAAATGAAACATTGAAGAACAGTAAAAATTATAATGAATATGTTATATGGTGCATATATTTAGCAAAATGCCCCTCTCTACAGTTTATTTTTCTATCTGACTAATGAGTTTATGGTCACCGAATATGTTTTTTTCTGAGGTAAAACTTGCCTTCGGATGTTTAGTCATGTTTATTTTGTGCTGAAACTGGTATTAATGTGAAGGAGACGATCAGTTCACATGCGCCTCGCGCTGCCGCTTTTATTTAACCGAGGTGCGCCGCGCTACAGCGATCACTCCACAAAACAGCGCCAAAATGGTATTTATTGTTTAAATACTGCAATACAATGGACAGAATTTGAAATCGGAGACTTTGTTTCATATTAAAAGTACCAAAGCACAATGCTTATTGCGATTTATTGGTTGGGAGGTACCCTTCAACGTTCCATCGTTTAACTGAAAGCAGGCTAGAATAATCGATTCTTGGGATTTAGGAATCGATATCGTTCCGTAAAAATGAGAATCGATTAATATCGAGATATCGATATTTTTTACCCA
>NW_015557091.1:52445-75454 GCF_001515605.1 Sinocyclocheilus anshuiensis | reverse complement strand
CGACGCTCTCTACACTGCGCAATGAATCTCTTATTTACACCCTGTCTACACTTTGCTTATGAAAATATTCATGAGATATGTCTGTGATACATTACTCAACGCTGCAAAAACACGTAGAAACCGTTGAAGCTCCCTTTGAGCGCAATCACAAGTATGATGATGATCGGGTCAGTCACATTAGTGCTCCTAAAAAAATGTTCATAGTCGCGCGCAGTAGTTTTCAGTCGCAAATGCGACTGAAATGGTCGCACTGTAGAGCCCTGCCTACAAGATACATGTCATATCGGAGCTTTTATACTATTTTAAGCATTTATTCCAGCTCCAGAACGGTTTTATGGTAAATTCACACGCAAATGCAGGGGGTTTCCAGACTGTATTCTTAAAATTGCCACAGCTGGGTCTCGACTATATTACTGAGGTGACGTTGCCTCCGTTTGCCATCTGTCTCACTGTATAGGTTAGATTGTTATCAAAGAATGAAGTGATGAAGCAAAGAAAGACTGAATATTTGGACGTGAAAGTAAGCGCTTTTGTCTTTGAACGTGAGGGAGAAGTCCAGATAAATGAGCCTCAAAGCAGCACAGAAGTCTTTTTTTAGAAAGCACTTAGAAATTAAGTTGACAGTGAAGTGAATCAGGTCTTTAGGACCTGTAAAGGCAGTCAAAGTCATATGTTAAGAGTCGAATCCTCCTGGCTGTGGATCTTACTTATTTTTAAGGCTCAGATTTGCAGTCATAACCTTCCCAGCAAATTTCTTTAGTATTTGATTCTCATATCTTCTGTCGTCTTGCTCTAAAGATCCACATGAAACCCATTTTACTTCTGTGATGTGATGTATTTCCAAGTGAATCCGAGATATTTAATCAGAAAAAAGTCAGAAAAAAAATGATAATAAAAAGTCTTGGCAAAAGAATAAAGTTATAAATTTTTGAGCATAAAGCCAAAATTATGAGAACTAAGTCAGAAATGCAAGCTCAAAGTCATAATATTTTAAGTATGTCGTCAAAATAAAGTCATAGCAGTCATGATTAAAGTTGTAATTTTGAGAATCAAGTCACAAGAATGAAATTGTACTGTAGCAAAGTTGTAATATTTTGAGTATGAGGTCAAAACTACGAGAATAAAAAAAATCATAGTATTACGAGATTATAATTGCAATATTTTGAGAGCAAAATCAAAATTATGAAAATAAAGTTGTAGTATTATGAAGATTGAGTACAGTTGATGCAGTACAAGATTGAAGTCGTAATATTTTGAGAATTAAGTAGTATATTGTGTACGTTCATTATTTTATAATATAAAAAACATACAATAGTAGGAGAAACAGCGTGAATATTACAATGAATAGAATGCCTCTAGACTTGCGCAATATTCTACTTTATTCTCAAAATATTGCTTTTATCTCAAAACAAAACTTTATTCATATTAAAACTTTATTCTACTAATACTACAACTTTCTCTTAATATTATGACTGTTATATTTTGAATATCTCAGAATATTATGATTCTAATCTTCTTTTGCTAAATAATGTAAATTAGGCCCTAAGTCAGTTTTGATTTTTATCTTGACATAACTAAGTCTCTTGTTCCTTGTTCTTGCTCTTGTTCGCTTGAGTTTTATGCTACATCATGATTATATTCAAAGTTATATTCTTTATTTAAACATTTCAATACTTGAAAAAGCTGCGCAAAGACCTCAGTGAACTGTTATGTTATGAATCGATTCACTTAAAGGGGTCATATGATGCGATTTCAATTTTTCCTTTCTCTTTGGAGTGTTACAAGCTCTTGGTGCATAAAGAAGATCTGTAAAGTTGCAAAGACTAAAGTCTCAAATCCAAAGAGATATTCTTTATAAAAGTTAAGAGTCAACCACGCCTACCTAAAACGGCTCCATAAACACATTGCATTACACCAAATACACCAAATAATGTTCTTTTTAGCAACATCATATGACCCCTTTAAATAGACAGTTTGATTCAGTTGTAGAAACCAACAACAACATCCTAGCCTCATGGCAAACATCACTCACATTGTCATCAGAAAATGCAAAACTCTACACTAGTTGTTGTCATTCAGGTGTACGGCGCACGAGGCCGGCGTTCTGTCAGACATCAATATAGCAGTTTCTCTCTCGCCCTCTTTCTGTCTCACTGCAGTTGGTCAGATTTTTCCAAGTTGTTCATTCCACACATATTTATGTCCATGCGCGTTAAATATCGCATGCGATTAATCGTGCAGCCCTAATGTCCATGCTTTTTGTCATACTATTAGAATCCACCCTCCCCCTTGACGCGCACACACACACACACACACACACACACACACACACACATGCTCTCTGTGAGACAGTCGGCGCTCAGTTCTGCTGTTATGAGAGAAAAAGGGGGGCTGTAAAAATAAACAGAACAAACTTTAACCATTGAAGAGGAAAATCTGGCCTATATTAGCCCTTCTCTCGCTCTCCCTCTCTCTGTCTCTGCGTCTCTGTCCGCTCCTCATCACTGATTTCCCAGAGCACAGAGTCTCCCATTAGCAGGAGATCAGAAGAAACTAGATTTGCATTTCCTGAAGGAAAAGAATAGAGTTAAACTTTTTGGGAAGGTTCACTTTTATCGGGCTGTAGCAAACGCAGTTCAGTACGTCATTGCTATGGGGGTATTTTTTGAATGCTGATCTTGAGTTTATAAAAGTTAGACTGAAATTATGCACATAGTATTTAATTTTTTGGGTTTAATTAATTGCATAAGTTTAATATTTAGGGTTAGTGTTTTGAACTCTAACTGGAAGTCAGTACAGTGAAGCCGTGCGAGAACTAGAAGAATGAATTTCACTTTTGTTTTTTTCGTCCTGCACTTGATCTGAAGAGACTTATTTCTTTCTAACGTTTTTCTTTTGCTCAGACTTTTTTCACAGGCCATCGTTCAAGTTGTCAAACCGACATTCCTTTAACCAGACAATAAACTGGCAATTCATTTGCTCGCTTTTTCTTTTCCAAACCTTAGTGGAATCACAACTCGAATCTCTTTAATATCTCATTTGTTTCTTCTAGACAGCAAGAGATCAAATTGAGACTTTTGCTGAAGTGTCCTGCTTCTCACATGTTTCTCCTGAGAAAAAACACACCTATAATGTCATGTGTGACTTTCAGAAGAGATCTCAACGGTGTAAGATTAACTGTGCAAACTAAAGTCTGCGATCAAAAGTCACAAACTTAGAGGACCTGTGATTTTATAGCTTTATACTCTTAATTTATATCAGCTATGTTGTTTCTCTTTTCCATTTTAGGTTCTAAATGGTTCTAAAATGAAACGTATCTGAGATCTCCAGTAAGTCTGCTGAGCTTTGAAAGAGGAACCTTCATTTTCCCCTAGCGTTTCATTTTTCTCTCATGCGTGCTTTCTTTGAGGTTTCTGTAATATTACAAATCCGTTTGTCGGCACTTTGTTGTGCAGTCACAGGAGGGTCACATGCAGAGATGTTATTCCTGTTTTGGTGCTTTTCATTGGCATGTTTCCTTAAAGGTGAAATGTGTTTTTCAATGTTAAAATACTTTCTCATATCCCAGTGTAATGTTCAGAGTCTTTTCCACATTGCAGACAAAAAGAGACCATCTGACTGACATTTAAAGCGACCAACCACAGTTTGTTTTGTTTTTACGTGCCGATAGGAGCAAGTTTATCTAAAGTAGTTGATGCCACATCAATGTTAAGAAGAACTGATCATTTGTCTTGAATCATGGTCTCATTGTACTTGTGCCATGTGTGTTGCATGTTTCAGGCAAAACCCATCTACGGTGGATGGCTGCTCCTGGCACCTGAAGGAACAAACTTTGACAATCCTCTGCACAGATCACGGGTTCGTATAATTGCAGTGCTCTTTAAAGTCCAGCAAAACCTCACCAAGAACTCGCCACTGCATATGGATTATAATGCAGCGCTGCACTTTTTGCTTAGCAAATTCAGTTTGGCAAAAATGTCTAACAAAAACTTTTTTTTTTGTCCAGGGCCATATTTCACACCAAAATAAAAAGGAGAATAAGAAAATATTTTTGAGAGTATATTGGGAATACTTGTATGTATACACTTAATCACACACACACACACACACACATATATATATATGAGAAATTTTCATGTTCTGTTTGGTGTCATTTTAATAGGTTTATATCAGTTTTCTACTTAATGACTTTTACTAATTGGATGTGATTGTAAATAAAATTAAAAATGAAATAAAATTCTTATTAAAATTCATTGGGCTTTGATTAGGAAGTTCTTAAAATAATTTAAGATTGAAATCTAATTATTATATATCATTATTTTCAAATAATATTTATAATTTTATTATTATTATTATTAGTAAATTATTTAATTCATAATTTATATTTTAATAATTATAACATATTTATATAATGATTATTTTTTACATGTTTGTCACTGGGTCTCTGGGACCACAACCATCTTAACAAAACATGAGGGTTACTTAAATCATGATCGTTAGAGCAGTTTATGCATTATATTTAATACAACAAAGGACCAGAATTGCTTGTCTATTCCACATTGTGTGTGAGTGAAGAGATTGCTGTTCTGTGTGTTTGCTGTACAGTATGTGGGCTTGTTAAGGGACGAACGAGTCAAGTGTGTGTGTGTGTGTTTGAGGGGGCCGTGGAGTCGCTGACTCACTCTCATTCTCTCTCAAGCTGAACTCGTGAGAAACAGCCGGAGAGGGAGTTTGTGGGATGGGAAACAATTCGACAGCAAACAGGAAATCACAGATAGACAAACAAGATGGAAAAATGATATAAATAACCCAAAGTATATGTAGTATATAGAAGTAGGTATGTGTAGGATGTGGTGGTCAACTAAATGGCAATTGCTAATCTCCAAAGTCTAATTAAATAAATATATAAAATGCAATTTAATGACACTGACAAAATTGTGTATACAATATATTGTATATGTAAATAAAATGAATTATTATATTATAAAATATTTACCCCAAATGCACATCTTTAAAAATATTTTTTATTATTAATTGACAGTAACAGGAATTTACCACTTCTGTAAATCAATCATGCAGCTACCATATCAATCCGCTTGCCTGATAATACATGCATTATAATTTATATACAGTGGCCCTAATACACTATGTAGACACTTAAGTCAGACTTAAAATGCTTTCAAGATCTAAAACATGAAGATGGCATCATGTTTCGCTCATGCAATGGTCATTTCTTCTCTTGCAGAAATGGCAGAGGCGTTTTTTCCTTCTGTATGAGCATGGACTCCTGCGTTACGCACTGGATGACATGGTGAGTGAGTGCTATGGCTTTCGTTTGGTTGTATTCTCATACTGTATATACGTGTTGCCATGTTCTGTCTGCAGTATGTGGGCGGCACTGTGTGGACAGACCTTCAGGGTGTTTATGATACTGCCTGTCTGTTGTATGTTGTGTGTGTTTGTATATGTATTGTATGGTATAATATGGCTGAATTCAGGGACGGTGCATAATCGTGACAATGAACATGTTCCTAATGGCACACTACTTCATTTAGTGCACAACTTTAGTTTTTTTAGTTCGATTTTTACTGCATTTGACAGTACTTCTTTCATTTAATATTTTGAAGGATATACCAGGTTCAATACAAGTTAAGCTTGTCCTTTTTTTTCTTTAAAAAAGCCAAAATCTGTGATACAATGGAAATGGGGCCAATTTATTCAAATGTGAAGCTCTTCGTTTTATAAAAGCACTTACAATTACATTTTTCTGTGTGTTATTTGAGCTGTCAAATCGTTCTTGTCCTTTTATGGTTTGTATAGGGTTTTAGGTGTTATTTATTTATATGTAAGATTTTTTCTCACAAAAATCATATTGTTCATGTTTTTTGGCTATGATATTGAAACATTGAGTCCTTAAACGATACAGATTGGTCTCATTCACTTCCATTGTAAGTGCTTCACTATAAACCAGATTATTGTTTTTTTTTTTAAAGAAGTTGAAATTTATTTTTATGTCAATTTACACCACAAATTTGACCGGTTGAGCATAATTTGTACTAAACCAGGAATATTAATTTGCTTCTCTTTCATCTCTCTTTCTTTCGGAGGGGAGGAGTGATGGGCGTATAAAGAGCAGCATAAAGGATGAAAAGCCGTTTGGCTTCATTTGCATTCTTGCGTGTTTGTGATTGTTATTAAGCACCACTTCAGCCCACACGTGATCATGAGTTCTTTTGTACGTGCGTGTTTGTTTACGTAAGTGTGTGTCTGGAACTACATGAACATACAGTCCGTCATTGCTGAATGCAGGAAGGCCAGGTCCGACCCGGCTCGGGTGATGATGATGATCTCTATGTGTGTATGCGTGTGGGTGGGTGAAGCGGCGCTACATCCGAAAGCTACCCACAATCCATCTGTGCCCACTTCCCTCCTACACTCAGGCATCCAGGAACAGAGATGAATGTACACATTACTGGGATCTCTCGTTCTGGAGAAGCGCTCGCAGCAGAGAGAGAAAGAAGGACAAATAAGAGAAATATTTAACAAGGAAGGGATAATATTCTCTTGTAGATACGGACCGTAGTCAGATGCCATGTTTAACTGGACACAACTGAAATGAGGCTGTGATTGACGGACATTGCAGTCAGTTGCTTGTACTGTTTCTTAGGTCATGTCTAATTTTGGGAAAGATGAAAGTGAATGGTGACCAGTGGCTGTCGAGCTCCAAAAAACAATATAAAAGCATTGAAACAGCAGTCCATGTGACTTGTACACTATATCCCAGATCTGATTACTGATTTGTGTGAGGAACAGACTAAAACTGAAATTACTATTCACTGAAGATCTCGCTTGACAACTGATTACTTGGAAAACATTGTCTTCTACTATAAATAACTCCATTCATATTCCACAGAAGAAAGTCATATGGGTTTTTCAAAGAGATGAGGATGTGTAAATGATGACAGGGTTTTCATTTTTAGATTAGCTATTACTTTACACACAAACATGTAGGCAGAGATGTTAATTTAGTAACGCTATGACAGATTCAGCTATTAATGAGTTAAATATAGTTTGTGAGTCTTTTTGAGTGATTCATGAAAGTGAAAATTAATTTGCTTGTGAATTGGATTACAGTGGTTGCGCTGTCTATACACTGTAGAATCCAGTGTTGTTGTTATTAATTTAAACTAAAACTATTGAAAATAAATAGTTTTGGGTAATTGAAATAAAGCTGAAATAAAATGAAATACAATAAAGTAAATAAAGAAAAAAAAGGTAAAAAAAATACTAAAACTTAAAATGAAATAAAAATTAATTATGGCTGTATAGAAATAGGATTTAATTACACACAAATGAATTAAAATGACAAAAGCACACAAAACAAATTTACTAAAACTTCAACTAAAATTAAAATGAAAACTGAAAATATAAAAACAAAAGCTAGTTCAAAACAATAAATACTATAAAGCACATTACTAATTCTAAAATGATACCGATTGAGTTTATCACATCATTTTTAATTCAGACAGCAACTTGAGTTTTTGAGGAAACACTGCTATTTGTTTTACGCACACACACACACACGCACACTCGTGCACACACACTCGCATGCACACACACACACACACACACACACACACACACAGACAGACAGACACAGACCCACCTGAAATGCTTTTTTAATGCAGATGGTTTTGATGTGTCTGTCTGTTGATGTCATCAGCAGGGTTTTCATTGTATCGGTCCCATCAGAAACAGGTGCTGAAGTGGCCGAAATGGTCTCGAGAGAGGTCAGGGTGTCTGGTGTTGACTGGACACCGAACGCTTAAACACATTCGGAGTCTCACGCTGTATTTATAGCTGTTTTCCAACATGTGTTTCCATAACGACCACTCTAACCCTACAATTTAGAATGAATGTAGCGGTGAATCTTACAAAACATGTCAAGAACACCCCAAAATCGACAGAAAAATAAGTATTATGGCTTATTCAGGCTTAATTAGTATCGTCAAGATTATTCAGAACATTAAAGGAAAAATTTGGTCATCATTTAATCACCCTCATGTTTCTCCAAACCTGTATGACCTTCTTTCTTTAGCAGAACACACACAAAAATTGTAAAATGTGTTTTTTGTCCATACAGAGGAAGTTTGTTGTTTTGGATGCCATCGACTGTCATTACATTATGGAAACTCTTAAACTGCCCCTTTCATGTTTTTTGCATTATATCATTTAGTCCATGTGTGTTCGCTTTGAGGTTAGCATTTTATGCTAGAGTACATCTAAAAGTTGACTAAATAAATGGTAACATTGACAGTAAGGTCCCATTTGTTAATTTTAGTTAATGCATTAACTATTATTATAATTATCATTACATTTCTTACAGTATTTATTCATCTTTGTTAATGTTAGTTAATATAAATACAACTATTCATTGTTAATTCATGTTAATAAATAATATTAACAGATACAACTATTGATTTTAATGATGTATTAGTAAATGGCGACATTTAACTAAGATTAATAAATGCTTTAAAAGTATTATTCATGTTAACTGATGTAGTTAACAAATGTTAACCTTATTGTACAGTGTTACCAAATAAACATTCAACATATATGCATCTAAAATGTACAGTCTTTCCTGGAAAACTGACCCAAAATATTGATTTTCATATTTCAATAGGAAATACATCAACACAAGAGAGAAAAATAACATTTTTTCATTTCATAGGGATTTTAAAGTGAAAATGAAATTTCAATTTATAATGTGAAACATGCTATTCAATGGAAAAAGGTAGGATGGTGTTTATTTTGTATTATTTTGTGGCTTCTGTATCGAGATATGCAATGAATTGTGAGTAATGTCATGAATTAATCAGCATGTTACATAATTAATTCGATTGCATTTTTAAAATCGATTGACAGCCCTGCTTTCCTTCTCTCTATCGTCCACTCGTTCACCTTCCTCTTCCTCTGCTGTCCGCCCCCGTTGGACTTAGACTCACTAAAGAGAGAGAAAGAGAGGGATGTGTAGGAGGAAAGAACAGGATGAGAGGAAGATTACAACAGAAGCCTGGCTGCTATTTTCAGACTAGTTGCATCTGTGTATGAATGCATGTGTGTGTGTTGTGATTAAACGGCCAGTTATTGAACATACACGCTGTAATTCACAACCTCAGTGACCTCAGTTCACCAGAAATGATCCCCTGATGTTGACCTGTGGGCCGGTCGAGGGTTAAAGCTGTGGGCATGGGTTTGCTGAACACAGATTCAGCAGTATCTTTGTGTTGCGTAAAACGCTCAGTCAGTCGGGCAGCGTTCCCAGAAGCACCTCTCTAAAGACAACGGGACGCAGAGCAGCACTAGAGGAGTTTTAATGCGATTTATCATTATCACAATGTTCCCACTTCATTCACAAGTCTTTCTTTTTCTAGTTTATCAACCGTTTAGATCAGAGATTTGCAAACTGGAGTTTCCAAGCTGATGAAAAGCTCATCATTTTAATCAAATTTAGGTAACACTTATTTTAAGGACCCATTCTCAGTATTAACTAGCAAGAGTATTACTAGCATACTGACTGTTTATTAGTACTTATAAAGCACATATTAATTCTGCATGACCATATTTTATATCTCTTAATCCGTTAATATTAATTAAAAAGTAATAGTTAGTTAATAGCAAGAATCAGATCTTAAAATAAAGTATGATCACAGTTTATTTTTAATTTAAGTTATTAAATAAATAATAATAAAAACCATCTAAATATTTTATTTGTTTACCTGCGTGTCATTTGACCATTAACCGACATCAGAGAACCGTAAACATAGGAATGTGTTGTTAAATAAAATGTTTTCAATTTTAGGGGTACTCCATAAAATATTTGAAGTCAAAGGTGTTCAGATGACAAAAAAGTTTGGGAATCCCTGATCTAGATAATAATTTCCTTTTTAAATACAAATGGGTAGTTGACATAAAGTTTCAAGGAGTGTCCTGCTGTAATCAATGGAACTTTCTATAATTCACTTGAAAATAATTATTTTAAATTACTTAAAAAAAAAAAAAAAAATATATATTTTAAATGAAACTTTAAAAAGTTTTTTTTTTTTAATTATTTTTACAATTCTTGTAAAACTCATTTATGGACTACATAGAATATGTATGCTTTTAAAATTAATTTGTCAAAATACAGGACCATTGAAGTTAAATGCAAAAACAGCTAAAAATCGAGACTAGTTGGAGTTTGCTTTATACATATGTGAATTTTAACCTAAAATCTAACTAATTTTAAATCTTTCTAATTCTTGCTTGATTGTTAAACATGAAGTTGCAATGAACTTTATAACACATATGGATAATACTTACAATATTGATATAAATTTTGAACCTGATTTTTTGAAAGAAATAAATAAATAAAAAAAAAATATATATATATGTAGCTTCAAATGTGGTTTCAGTTCTAAAATGTCATGTTTTTAAATATGGAAGACCAAACTGAGCACAGGTTGTGGATAAATTAGTTCAGTGGTGGTTAGTTAGATGGAACTAGTCTGGCAGTAAATAGAGGGCAGAAGTCAAACACAATATTTGAACTTGAGGAACTTTGATCTGCAAATATGGTTCACAGAACACAAATCGGGCTGTAATAAAAATGTTGTTGTTGACTTTGAACATAAACAGTTAAATGTATGTTGTAAAGAGTATTTTAGAATAATAAATGAAAATGCTCAATCAAAACATTTTTAATGATAAATATACAACTATATGGAGCAGTTGATTTCACTCTGGAAAATAGAAAGCCAGCAGCTGATAAATGTTAGGTTTGGTTAGGCCACATGTTAAGGGAGGTTAAAGAGGTTTTTCTGGTTGCGAGTGAATCCTGCTGGGATGATTACAGGGACTAAAAGCCCCCCACCGTCCTTTAAAAATGCATGATGTCTCTTTTATGGAACTTGATGTCTCCCATAATGCCTCAGCAGCCTCATCTGCACCTCTGCTGTCATCACTCAGACGTGTCGGCATCCTGTCATCAGTGGTTTTAAAACACACAAACTCATTCAACAGTGGCACTGAAGTGAAACACGGTAAACAAGCGATTAAAAGGAAGCTGGAAACGCAACTTTGAAAAAGAAACTTTAGAAGGCCTGTTTTTTTCAGGGGTTTTGTGTTGTTTGCCTTTCCAAATTTCTGATGAGTATGTGTGTGTTGCTTGGTCACTGTTTCTGTGTGTGTCAGTCTTTCCCGTTGAAAGAGTTATTGTGTGTTTGTGTGTGCGAGTGTGTGTGTGTGTGTGTGTGTGTGTGTGTGTGTGTGTCTGAATGCTGGCTGCACAACAAAGAAGGAATTTTGCAACTAGTCAAGAACAAGAAGTAAAATATCGAGAGATGTTGTGAAAGACGGTGAGAGAGAAACTTGGATGAGATTGTCAGAGGAGGTTCGGTAGGGAATGACAGAAATACAGGGAGAATGAACCGGTTTGTGGTGTTTTTGTGGTATGTATTTTAGGGAGGTCATGTGCCACACGTTTACACAAACACACACTTTGCTTTGCCACCTAGATGAGCACGTAGCATAGACTTCTGTTGGTTTTATATTAAGCCAATTATAGTGCAATAACCAAACTATAATTCTAAAAGAAAATGTTAATTTTTTTAAATGTATAAATCTGTAAAAATGTAAAATAAAAATGTATTGTGTGTGTGTTTCAGGCCAGCACTCTTCCCCAGGGCACCATAAACCTGAATCAGTGTGTGGATGTTGTGGACGGTGAGAGCCGGACGGGTCAGAAACACTCGCTGTGCATCTGCACGCCAGAGAAAGACCATTACATACGTGCTGAGAGCAAAGAGATCATACATGGGTGAGTTACACACACGCACGGATGAACAATGAGCGTTAATTCATATCTCACAGTTGATCATAAGATATTTTTACAACTGTCTGATGTTTATATGCAGTTTAACACGTCACTGTATTGATGTGATGAACTACTGAAGGACAAAAATGTAAATTTAACATCCGACAATTAATTATGTTTTGAAAAAAAGCATCTTATCCCTTTCATTTCCACATGCACGTTCACTCTATGAGCTATTTGAGATTAATCGTGACTGATGCATTTAATCATTAACATTTACTTCTTTAGCAGACGCTTTTATCCAGTGACTTACAAATGGGGAACATCACAAGCAATTTGTCATAGAGCCATCTGTATCACTTGCTTGCTGCATAATGCATAAATTTATAAGACTTGCAGATAAGAATATAAGAGCAAAACATAAATTACATTTGAGATGTCAAAACTAGCAAGAAACTGACACAAAACAGGTTAGTTTATGAACGATGTGTTGCTATGTAATGATTGCTATTGAGAGGACAATTTGTGTTTATCTCCTTTTTTCATCTGGTAAAGCTTGATATGGGTTTGGTTTTAAACATTAATGTAAGTAATGACTAATGAGATCACTCACTGATTGATACAGTCTGTCTAATTAGATAAGCAATTACTAACTAATTGGTGTTTTGAAATAATGCCCAAAGGTTGTTTGTGTCTTAAGGTGGCAGGAGGCGCTGATGGTTTTCCCACGAACCAACAAACAAAACCAGAAGAAGAAACGGAAGGTGGAAACACCAACGCCACAGGTACACATATATATTATATATTTCACCCCAAAAGTAATAATTTAGTCACTTAAAATAATTTTTTCAAAGTTTAATTTTAAGGCAAGCTATTCCTTTAACTAGCTTAACCAGCAAGCATTTTTGTCAGTAAACCTGCATAGCAGTATCACCGGCTGGTTTTTACTGGTGAACTGTATGGTTGTGTTAGTCCTCCAGCTAAACCAGCACTAGACCAGAATCAATCAGACCAGTATTCCAATCAGTGCCTGCGTCTAGACGTAACTGATGTGTGTTTGTGTTTTGCCGTAAGCATGAGCTTTGTCTTCATTCTTGGACTACATTTACAAACTCACACACACACACACACACACACACACAGGCCAAGTATTTCACTCACCTCATTCAGTGAATGACAGCAAAAAGAATCTACTCTGGAATCTGAAGGTGTTTCTTCATCTTTGCACAGGCAGCTCAAATTTTCTAGTCCTTAGATAAGATGGTTTATTGGCTAGTATTTTGTTCTACCAAGCAGGATTTTGTGACCGAGTCTGCTTGGAAAGCCAGTACTTCGTTTTTTATTTTTATTTATTTTTATTATTTATATTTGTATTCTTTTATTTGTTTTATATTTTTCTTGGAAAATGGTCTTAAAAATCAGTCATATGTGTATATAAAAATTATTTTTACACATTTTTTTCTTTTTCTATTTTCAAAGATTTTTTGTATACAACAAATCTCAGCCATTTTTTCATACACTTTTTATTTTATTTTATTTTTTTGGTTATTGTTCATTTTATTTTATTGCTCAGTCCTCTAGTTAATAGATTAATGAAGTGTTTTAAACTGACGTCAGGATTTGTTTGCTTTGCTCTGACCTCCTGACCTGTGTTTTGTCAGGCTGCTGATCTTCTAACAGATCGATGCTCCCTGCAGAACATCAATGGTTTTATTGTAAGTCCAGAACCAGCATGATCCAACCAATCAGAGCGCAGCACAGGAATCTGATCAGTACATAAATTCCGGGTGTTTTTGGAGGTCATATGATTGGCAGGAATGAGAACCTTGTCATAATTTGTCCAGTAAATAATTATCATGTGTGTGCTTCTGCTGGGACGCTGGGTGACTCACGCAGGCGTGTGTGTGTGTGTGTGTGTGTGTGTGTTTGGTTTCATGCAGAAAAATTCACTGAGTGATTTTATGATTTAATCAAAAAGGTATTACTGGGCGGTCAGGTGGAAACAGGAAAGACACAGACTCTAATCTGCGAGTGTGTGTTTAGTGTGGGGTGTGGTGCTGAGCGTAAATCAGAGTGTGTATGAAATCATGGCACAATAGCTCATTTGTTATCAGCCTGCAAGTTTAGACAGTTAGATTCGTGTGTGTATCTGTCTGCACACACACAGCTGTTTTTGACATCAAAGAGCTCTTTGTTCTTGACTATGGGTTAGTTAAATATTATGCTTGTCTGTATGTCTCTCTTTCTCTGTTTCTGTGTTCAGGAACCAGGTCCTGCGAAGGTGACGGTCACCAGTACCTGCAGCAGCAGCAGTATGGTGTGTCTCCCCAGCGCTATAGCTCACGCAGAGCGAGTGCCGCCCACCCGGGCCACCCTGTGGCAAGAGGAAACATGGAGTCGAACCACCATACCGACAAGCTGCAGCCTGAGTCAGCTGGGTACCAACACACAAAAACACACACAATTCATCTGAAACTCACAAAAACAAGGTTATGACACTATGACACTACTGTTGTGGGGTGTCAGTCGTTCAGCTGACAAAATATTGAAATTACATCTTTCATGTCACACCTTAGCGACGTCATAGCAACGCCATGGCAACCACTCATAACACTGTAGCACAGAGTGCAACAGTCAGGTTCCGAAAGTAAAACTCCCATTCATTTTCTCTAATAATAATTAATAATAATAATAATTTATGCATTTAGCAGACGCTTTTATCCAAAGCGACTTACAGTGCATTCAGGTTATACATTTTATACCAGTATGTATTTTTTATCTCTATGTATTATTTTGCAATAAATGTAAAATATATTTTCTAAATACACAATCAGCATCTTTAAATCAGTAGTTTTATATTTGTCCATGGACTGTCATTCACAGTGCCTCATGGGATTGTAGTTCTTTCCCTCAGTAATGCCTTTAAGTTCACATTATTGTGCCTTTGTCCTTTTGTCCAGTTTTCAAGTAGCTTTTTTGCTTCAAATCAAAGTTTGTACTGTTGTGGTTCACCTCGTAGCTAGGCTTATAACTCTTAAACGAAGACTTTTTAAAGATCCCCATGGGAGAAATGAATAGGAAAAATACTTACGGAACCAAGGCCACTGAAAAAGCGGGCAGACACTGCTTTTTTTGTGATATTTTCTTCATAAAATCTAGTTAAATGTCTACTTTGATTATGACGTCACAGTCAGTTATTGGCATCATGTTCAATACATGTGATTATATTAGTGATTTACATCACCAGGGAACTTTCTTATTTTCACTTATTTTCAAATGAAAATGTCCACTTCACACATAATATAGTCACTTGACCTCAGATTTCTGGGAAAACACATTAAACAAAAAGAACATTTAATTTGCCCTCACAAAAACCACAGTAACCATCATTAAATGTTACCTCAGTAAAACTGTGGTAACTTGGTGCTAGTCACCACTGTCATTATTAAACTAAATGACAGATTCTCAAAGCGTCTTGCACTGTTTGAAAGAGATCCCAGATTCATTTAGTATGATTTTGCAGTAGTAACTAGGTATTCTGGCAGCTGTAATGCTACCATGGTGCATTTTTATAAAGTACTGACTGAGATTTTTCGGTCTTTCTCACGCTCAGACTCAGGAAACTCGAGTGTTGGTCGTAAGCCACGGGTGGAGAGTGGATATTTTTCGCTGGAAAAACCCAAACCCGAAGAAGACGAAGAACGACAGCATCATCGCCAGCAGGAGCAAGAGCCGCCGCCACCGCAGCAGCATCCGCCCCCTCTGCTTTCTGCTTCCTCCACCACATCCTCCTCTTCCTCTCGCTCCAGGTATCTCTCCTTTGATCCTGAGCTCTTCAGCTCTCCAATCAGCTCACACAAACACACGTCACATGACCCACACAGCACTGCTAACACACAGACTTCCAGCATTACATATAACGCCCACGCTCACAAACACAACACACAAAGACTTAGCAAATCAGAGGAGCATGTTTCAGCGGACGCCCCATCACTGGATTCCCAGCTCTCGTCGGATGCAAATCTCTGTCCCCTTCCCAGCCCGGACACGCTCTCCGGTCCGAACCCGCATGCAAACATCCTCCCATCGTCCCTGTCTTCCTCTCAGAGCTCTTTAGACTCTGAGCAGGGTCCGGAGAGCCGTGTGGGCGGAGCCTCGGGCAGGGCGGGGCGAGGTGGGCAGGGTTACGCCGCCCTGGCGGATGTGCCGCGGGCACGGAGACTCAATCATCGGGAAGCGTTCCGATCCAGTAAGGAGCGGCAGGAGCTGCGAGCGCGCAAGAGGAGCCCGGGCCGGGAGGAAGTGGTGCGGCTGTTCGGACATGAACGAAGGTGATGAGCCTGTACAGTTACATACACATACAAAAGCTCTGTTTCAAACCCTATCTTCTTAGACAGCATCTTTAGAAGTAGCTGATTTGAAACACTACATGGGCGGCAAATCTTGTAATTGGCATTCATGCGTGCCCCACAAATAGCACTTAAAAGACGTTCAGTTCTGTATCATTTGATGCATTTCTAAGACCTCTAAATGATCAATATGATCAAAACTTTGCATGTCTCTGATTGATAGTTTGTGCTGAACCAAATTGCGTACTTTTGTTCAGTTTGAGCTTCTAAATAAAATTGAGGTGTTTTTTCCCCTCCATGTTTTTTCTCCTATATCATGCTGTATGAGCCATAAAAGCCTGATGAATCAAACATGATACTCAGAAACCATATACGCAAACTTTTTAACAATTTTTTTTTTTACGTTTTTGTCTAAAGGTTCAATAAATCATTCAAATAAAAAAAATTACATTAATAATATTATAAAATATATTAAATATAAAATATTAATTATAAATATTAAAAATTTTTAAAGACATTGTGAATAAAATATATTTTGCATTCAGTTTATTCCAGTGGTAGGAATGAGGAAGAAATTATTTGGTGCACTTGTAATATTAACATGTAGTTAAGTTAATTACTTGATGCTCTAATTGGCACAAAATAATATGCTGTACACCCAAATAATTGTTAAAATTCTTTTTAATTAAATAGGCTATTTTCTATCTTCTTTTCAGTAGCGACTAAAGTGTATAATCATCATTTCATCCGATGTCGTTTTTTAAGTGAAAGGATACTGCCTTTTTGTGTTTATGATGCCTAAAAATGCTGTCTAGGAATGCAAGTCGCTAGAGTTTGTACCAGAGCCAATGACACACACACACATTCTATTCAAATATACATACATTTAAATCACCGAAATAAAGTTTGTTAAAAGACGTTCATGTTTTACAGCCTCATTAGCCTTTATAGTTAATAGTCTGATTGCAATAGAGGAGATACACAGTTCTGAACAGGGAACTGAAGATATGCAGCTACTTCCCCTGCAGTAAAAACACAATCTGCTCGTTCAATCCGAGCCAACACGCCTGCTGTTTACCTCTCAGAGAGAGCGTGGAGGTTATATCTCCACCTGCTGGAGCCAGCAGGAAGAACCAGCCGGTTATCTGTCAATGACACTCAGGACGAGCAAGTTGAGATGCAGGGAGGATGCGCTGCTAACTTTCTGAGCCAATGCTGTGTGCCTTTAGTGCTCGGAATCATGACATTCATCTCATTCTTGCAGCTTTAGCACCACCTAGTGAACACTGTGTAGAACTGAACTTCCAGCCTAATCGCTCTTCCATTTTGTTGAAATCTCAATGCAGTCCTGAATGCTGTGCCGTTCAGTTCTGTATCTGTGATTAAAATGTTCTGCGCCGTTCTTTCCTGATCTCTCTCTCTCTCTCTCTCTCTCTCATGCTTTTTCTGTGTCTTCAGCTCATTTTTGCTTTTTATTTGATCTGTTTCTTCTCTTTTTCAGGCAGTCCTCTGAAACTCTGCACTTCCTGCCCTGTGCCGCGCCCCGCCACGCCCACTGACACGCCCACTGCTTACTTTCATTCCACCTGCTGGGGCCAAACTATAACACACACGATACACATCTCAGAATCAGAGACATAGAAACTAAGGCCTTTTTCACACCGCAAGCAGCGTGTATTTATTTTGGCACATGTTTCTTTATTTTGGCCACCTAAGCAGCACAGTGATGCATAGACGCATAGTCATGTAAGTTCCATTTTGCTGAGATTTTTACCATTTAAATGTAAATGTGATCACATAAATTAGATTTGGTCTACTTTTGTAATAATAATTCTCAGACCCCTCCAAATAAATATTTAATAATTATAATGATAATTATAAAAATATAATATTATTTAGAAGTAAATATTTTCTAAATGTATAAAAAAATAGATTTTTTTTTTTAAGTACAGTACCATTAATCAAATTTGGAAAGAGTTTTTTTTAAGTAGTCTCTTCTGCTCACCATATGATTTAAAAATACAGTAAAAACTGTAATATTGTGAATATTATTACACTTTAAAATAAACATGTTCTGTGAATATATTTTAAAATGTAATTTATTTCTGTGATGCAAAGCTGAATTTTCATCATTACTTCAGTCTTCAGTGTCACAAGATCCAAAGAAAATATTGAAAAAAAAAAAGCATTCTACCTCTGCTGTGTGTCATTGAATAAATATATAACACGCAACTTCACATAAATAATAACTTTCATTTATGGCTAAAATTGACAAGATTTTTTAAATTACAGTATTGTATATATGGTAATGTATTATATCAGTTAGCATTGTATTTTAATGGTTATGATACATAGCAGAGGTAGTTTTAGGATTTATGATTTTTTAAAAATTAAATTATAAAAAACAAAATAGAACTTATGTTGGTGAATATGAAGGGATGAGAGAAAGTTATCTTAATTTATTTATTTTAAATAAAGAAATTATTTATTTTAATGCTGTGCATCAGAAACGCGGTGAAAACAATACAGGTATGCTGCTGCTTTATTTCAGTGTGAAACAGGTGTAAAAGATGAATTGTTCCTACTAACACATGGGTGTACACAGGGACAAAGACTGATGCTGTCTGGGTTTCTGCTCATGGCTGTTGTTGCTGGTTTCCTGTGTCTGACCCTCTGCTCTACCATATGCTCTTATAAGACACACCAAATTCATCATGTTAAACAAAAACCACAAATCAATGACACGCTAGCATCTCAGATACTCGCTACTGAGAAAAGCGTTACAGTTTCAAACACTAAAATCCTTCTAAAGGTCATTTTGCAGAGGATATTATGCTTGTCTGTGTTAGCTAGCTCCAGTTCACAAAGGAAACGGTGCAGCATTGCATGCCAAGAGTTGCTGCATTATAAATGAGAAGTGATTTTTCACAACTAATTGCAATAATTACATTACATCGGCTTTGAATGCGTGTCATCCAATCTGAGCCGTGCTGAAGCGATCAAGATGTACAGTGTCAAGAGTTTTAACATCATAACAGAGGGAAAACAGTGAAAAACAGTTTCCAGCCACATTTCCTGTTTGATTTATGGCAGTGTTGAGGTTATTCCCAATGGTCAGTTTCAGCTGACTGACCAGTAATGAACAGAGGAAGTGTTGTTGTTTTTTTCATCTTTCCATGAAATATCTCCAGAATCCTTCCTCAGTAGATGCAAACACCCTGCAGCGTTAGGTAGAAATGTTGAAATGTTCATTTATTATTGCATTTAGTAGTTTATTTATTATGCATTGCATTTAATACTATTAAAAAGAAGTAGAAAGTTTTAGGATTTTAATTTTTTAATTAAATACTAAACCACACAATAGAACTTTTAAGTTGGTGAAAATTAAGTGATGAGTGAAAATGAACATTTATTTATTTTGATTTTAAATAATTTCTTTTGATTAAACATATATTAAAATGGAAAAAAGAACCTTATGCATTATGAGCCTAATGAATTATGCATTGCATTTAACTCCGTTTATGATCGAAGGCATTATTTTGGAGTCAGAAATAGAGGATGAAGATCTGTGATGAAAGGAAAGCGTCTGTCTATGCTATATTTTCCCATTGCTTCTCTTCTGACCTCTGTGTGTGTGTGTTTTGCAGCAGACGTTCACAGGTCATCGAGAGATTTGAGTGTCATGACACTGTCAGCACTCCAGAGCAAATGGACACAACCAATTCTTCAACAGACCCCGCCCCTTCTTATTCTAAAACAGCCAATCAGAGAGCAGGACGCAATGATAGACGCCTCTCCAACCAGAAACAGGTACTCGTTTAACATTTTTTTTCTGATTTAACTTACCATCTGTTGAAATTGAGTTCTGAGAGCTCTGAGTCACTGCCTGTTTTGTAATGAAATTTCAAGGAGGCCTAATAGCAATAACAGTTCGTTGAATTCATTAATTTCTGATTTTTTTATTAATCTGTTACAGGAATTTTCATTGGATTCAGCTAAAGGACGGACAGATGACGTTTCTTCACTAGCTGGTTACCGCAGGGCCAAAAGTCTGGATCGCAGAGCCACAGAGACACTCATGACTGTAAGACCACACAAATACAAAAATAACACACATTAATATCTTTTAATTATGGCTATCATTGACAAGAATTTTTAATTGCAATATAGTATGTATGGTAATGTATTATATATAAGTACACTGCATAGTCTTCATGCAACATTTGAGGCTAATTATAATAAGTTTGTAAGTGCCTAACTGAAGTGTGTTAATAAAATATGCTTCTGTAGTTAATTGCTCTTAAGAACACATCATGATTATTAATAAGGGACTGCAAGGCTGTCTAAGAGTGTCTGTGTGTTTCAGCTGTTAGTACTTTGTTCATGCAAACCCAACCCAGAACCACTTCACCACCCTCGATTATAAATAGCATTCGCTCAGAGTGTTAGGACCAGAGACACCGACACATGCCCAAACACACACACATGAGAACACAGATTCATGTTCATACACACAGAAAGACGGCATGTGAGTCAGAAGTGTGTGAAGAACAGGTCACAGATGAAACTCAACAAGACTAAGGTACTGTGAACCTAACGGCTAACTAGCAAACGGCCGGTGGGTGTGATCTCAACCTGAGCAGATCTGCTCGAAACGCCTGCATTAGATGGCAGAGGGTTTGTATTATTACTGGTTGTGGTATTTTAGGCTTTGTGTGGTGCCACTGCCTGTATTTGTGCGGGACCCATCTGACTGTGTTCGCTGGTGGTTTTATGATGCAGAAGTCATTTTTTTAGAGACTTTTAGAGAACTTTATTAACTTTGAATGCAGGCTCTTTTGAATATACAATGTTGTTCTTTTTTTCTGTATTAGTTTTGCTGTATTAAGTTTTAGCATATTTAATAAATTAGTTACATTATTATATTTGTTTATGATGTCTTAACTCTTGATGTCTTGTTCAAAAGTGTTTATATGTCGCTAATTGCATGTAAAGTTGTTTAAAACAGCATTTCCCAAACCCCTTTTTAAATCGCAAGTAGTTGAACTATCATGAATTGTGATCAAAAATCTTACGGACAAAATATGGCAAGATATGATTCTTTTTTCTGACGGTCTGGGTTCAGGAAATATATATGCCATTCATTTTCTCTGTAGGTATGTGAAAAAAAAAAATTGAATTCTTAAACCAAATAAACCGGCTACAAGATAAGCTGTATTTAAAAGGCAAAATGTATTTAAAAATCAGAAAAATATGGTGCAATTCTCATCGGGGTTTATTCATGAGAAACAAGAACATTTTTTAATGTAAATAATTTATAAATCCATTTTTTCCAGAGAATTATTGCATTGAATTGAATGAGCATCAAACTGGATTAAATTAAAATAAAATTTTAAAAACTATTAGAATTTTAAAATGTATTTTAAATAAACAGTCCCTGCTCTAGAACATGTATTGCAGCACTGTGTTTGTGTTTTTTGTTTAGTAACGTTTAGCTGTTCCTTGTTAATGTTGGTAGTCTATTCATTTCATGTATTATTCTCATCTCTTTTCAGCCAGACCTGCTGAACTTTAAGAAAGGATGGATGACCAAACTGTACGAAGATGGATTGGTGAGTCTAAACCGAAACCAGTCAGGAATTGATGTGCTTCAGTGATGTTTGAATTTTTAATAAGGAGTTTATTCAAAAGGTTTGTTCTGCTTCTGTCTCTCAGTGGAAGAAACACTGGTTTGTTCTGACCGATCAGAGCCTGAGGTTCTACCGCGACTCCATCGCTGAGGAGGTACGCGTTTCATCAGCGATTAAACCCATTTTTTAATCAAGTGACTGTTTAACAACGTCCCTCGTGTTCCTCAGGCCGCTGATCTGGACGGAGAGATCGATCTGTCCACGTGCTACGATGTGACCGAATTCCCAGTTCAGAGGAACTATGGCTTCCAAATCCTTGTGAGTGATGCTGTTTTATTGTTTCTGTTGTATTTTACCTCATAAAGACTGTGCAGTAGGCCTGGTATTACGTATATAGCAGAAATGTATACCAAATGTAAATGTTAGTGTTGTCACGGTACCAAAATTTCAGTGTTCGGTACCAATACCAGTGAAAATCCACAGTTCTCACAAAAACATGCTAATTAAAAAATTTGACTATACTTTCATTTAATCCAAACTGTGTACACATTTAATTTTAAAGAGCTTTTAAAACCTTCTAGAGTTATTCAGCCAAGAATAACAACTAAGTTAGCTTCAGAACTGCTTTTCTGACTGATATGACAAACAATGTTAACCATTTGTACTCTAATATTTTAGATTCACAATTCATTTAAAAGCCTCTGGTGTGTAAAAATAGTAAATATCATCATGTCCTCCTGTTTTTTTTTTTACCGTAATAAAAGTTATAGGAGCATTAAATAGATAATAAAAAAACTTCATTCTAATGCTCATTATATTAGCGTTAGCCGCGCTTATGCTAATGATTAACTACTCTAATAACAGCGTTCATTTCAATCCGACATTCAAATTAAAATATTGAATAATATTCATAACAGAAGCGATATTTCCCCAAAGACTTGCACTCTATTTGTGGCGGCATATAAATGCAAATTCATTCTCTGCCAGCAGGAGGCGCTTGTAGAGCGGCACAGATAGAGGTTTCCCTGGTAACGGCTGTAATCAAATAAGCGCTGCACTCACAAATGCTGCTTTATCAGGCATTACAGGCTAGATGAAATGAAAATGACATCCATAATTTTCTGAAGACAGTCGGTTTCCTTCAGAAATACAGTGATATAAAAACACCCGCACCGG
>NW_015557091.1:38070-51432 GCF_001515605.1 Sinocyclocheilus anshuiensis | reverse complement strand
AATGGGGTCGTTTTTCAACCCGCGGACATGAAAAACAACCCGCGGCAACAGTGTTAAGCAGCCCAATTCCGCGGGAAAACCGCAGACTTGGCAACACTGGAAGAGGATAGTTTTCGGATAGCGCATCAAGAACCGGGCTGACCGGGTACTCGGTACCACCGGTACTTAAAAAAACCTGGTACCGTAACGTTTTCACGTTTTTGTAACGTTTCGTACTGGGTCTTTTGACAACACTAGAGTAAATGTATATACCAAAACTGCTTAAAGTCCCCATGAAATCAAAATGAAAGTTTTTTGGGTGTTAGTATCAATATGTTAGTCTTAAGGTTATCTATAAGGCAGTGTGCTCCAAAACAGTGACAAAATTCGCATTTAGAAGATATAAGCATTCAAAGCTTGCCGTTCGTCACTTCCGCCAAAACGGCTCAACGATTTTTTTGACGTCACATCGTACTTCAGCTTCTCGTCAAATGTTCCGTCCAGTCAAATGCTCTCTAGAATCCGAAGCGCCCGCCCCCTACACTATAAAATAGACGCTGAAGCCGCGGCTGAAATCGGTCACTTGTCCACAGAATTAGTATTTTCTGTACAGTGAATGGCACGTAGTGCACTATATAGGGGACAGGGAACGATTCAAACAGTGTAAATATGCTTTCCATTGAGGAAAAAAAGAAGTCTGGTTTGGCGCTGTGTCACGCTAACCACCGCACCGCACACACACTCTGCTCCGGTCCAGAGACACAATAGCACGGAGCGGATCACATGCGCGAGTCGACGCAGACCACAAAATGTATCGGAGCTATTTGAATTCTACACAGAATGCTATATTTTATAGCAATATGGATGAGATTGTGGCTGGCATACCCTGTCAAATGCGGCTTTACGGAGCTCAACGGCTCTGAACAGCTCTAGCCCAAGCTGTGATATAAACGAACGCTATTGGCTATTTTAAAAAGGGGTGGGGCTGCTTGATATGTCCTGCCCTGTCTTTCTGTTTCAGTTCAAATGACGTCAACACATAGAGTAACGCTGCGTGTTTCTAAGCATTTCAGGGGACCTTTAATGAAGTACATCAGGGCAACAAACAGGACTATTTTAGCTCACCCTAACTTATACTGCAATATATGTTTCCGCCCATCCCTGTGCTCTTGAGGTATTGATGCTAGACAAATATGTCTGGAAGGTTTACAGTGGTATGTTTTCCCACCTAAATAAAGCTGTGGTGATGTTAGCTGTAACCCTGCTGTTCCTCACTAAGCTTTGTTTCATCACTAATGTCACCTGATCTGTCAGCAGCTGTGACATCATCACTTCCCTCTGAAATACCACCCTACAGGTCCAATGCCACACATCAGATGCTTGTCTAATACTCTTTTGACTTCACAGTGGGGAAAATAGATGTATTTTAATGTCAAATATTTGTTTTTAATATCAAATTTGAGAGATTTTTCAGATAGTGATCTTTTTTTATTTGCAATTTTAATGAATGGCTTTAAGTCAAGCAACAATAGTACTCTAAAATTCATATTTGAGATTAGTGATTTATAATTTGCAAATAAGAGATTTGACTCAAAATTGAATCTGGTCAATGCGAAAATGTGCAGAAAAAATCTCACAGACATACACTGCAGTTCAAAAGATTTTTAATGTTTTTTTAAAGAAGCTTCATCAAGTTTCATTAAGGCTGCATTTATTTGATTAAATTATTATTAAATTAATTGCAATTTAAAATAACGGTTTTCAATTTTAACATACTTTAAAATATAACTTATTTCTGTGATCAAAGCTGAATTGTCAGCATCATTACTCCAGTCTTCAGTGTCACATGATCTTCAGAAATCATTCTAATATGCTGATTTATTATCAATGTTGGAAACAAGTTGTGCTGCTTAATTTTTAGTTTTTTTGGAACCTGTGATACTTTTTTAAAGTTAAAACGAACAGCATTTATATAAAATAGAAATATTTTGTACCAATACACTACCGTTCAAAAGTTTGGGGTCAGTAATTTTTTTTTCTTTTTTTTTTTTTAAAGAAATTAATACTTTTATTCAGCAAGGATGCGTTAAATTGATAAAAAGTGATAGTAAAGACTTATATTGTTAGAAAAGATTTCTGTTTTGAATAAATGCTGTTCTTTTTAACTTTCTATTCATCAAAGAAATCCTGAAAAAAGTATCACAGGTTCCAAAAAATATTAAGCACCACAACTGTTTCCAACATTGATAATAAATCAGCATATTAGAATGATTTCTGAAGATCATGTGACACTGAAGACTGGAGTAATGATGCTGAAAATACAGCTTTGATCACAGGAATCAATTATATTTTAAAGTATATTAAAATAGAAAACATATGTCATAATATTACTGTTTTTTGTTCTTTATTTTTTAATTAAAAAATGCTTTGATGCGCATAAGAGACTTCTTTAAAAACATTAAGAATTTTACGGCAGTGTACATTAACTTAGGGTCCCAAGTCATATCTAGAGACCACAATATCACATGGATACTTTTGATTTGGGCCACCTAGCAACCACCCATAACACCCTAGCAATGCACTGAAAACATTCTGGTATCAAGTCTTGCAGAGGCAAACATCACTTAGACTTCAGAACAGAAGAAGTAAAAATATAATGCAATAGTTTACATTTAGAAATCTTTGGTTTGCATGCTACTGTGTTTTATTAATAAAACTGTTGAGATGTACTTGTTCATCGAGGTGGTGAATAACTGTAGGTTCCCGGTGCTGTTTTTAAAGTTATTTTAGAGATGTCAGAAATAGCAGAAACCGTTGGCCGTCTCTGTGTACAGACGAACAGTGGGGCGTCAGTGTCAAGAAATGAATAACAACTGTAAATATAACTTCAGCCTGCATCTTTATGCCTTGGATAGAGAAAGCTAAACTCAGGCCTGAAGCTCTTCTTCCCGTCTGATCTTAGTTTTCACTTGAACTGTACATCACTTTTATTTTATTTAAGTATATGATTGGACCATTTTTTGTGGAATTATATTGTTTCTGAATGAACGATGTAGGACTGTGACAGGCTTTCATTAATTTATTTTGTGATTTACAGTGTCCCACAGTCATAGCAAGTGGAATTATATATCAAATTGTGATTTCTTGGCCTGTAGAAATATTTGAAATGATTAAAAATCTGATAATATTTCCTGTAATTAATATAATTTTTTTATGCTTTGAAAATTTATTATATTCAGTATATAATATTAAGTAGATTAAGATTAAGTGGTTGTTAAGCACATTTACATTAATTATATTTCTTTGCATCTAAAATATTTTGAGCTGAATAAATCACAGAAATTGTTGTTTGTTTGTTTGAGAGCTATTAAAAATGCTAGTACAACATTACCTTTGAATTATTTATGTATTTATTTGTTTGTTTGTTTTTATTTTGTAATAATCCTTGTCCAGTAATCATGCCTAGAAAAGTCAGTTATAGAAACTCATTGATCAAAACGTGGATTTACAGTTGTATTGGAATTGAACGGCAATATCAGAATTGAACATAGATATTTATCACAGTGTCTTTTTGTTTAACTGTCATGCATTCATTAACTGATCTGATCATTCGACTCAGCATCCATGTCCTTGTCTTCCTCTCAGAGTAAGGAAGGGGCATTCACGCTGTCTGCTATGACCTCTGGGATACGTCGGAACTGGATTCAGGCCATTCTGAAGAACATGCGGCCCACCGTCGCTCCTGATGTCACACGGTGAGCTTCTACATCATGTTTAGTGTGAAAAGGACAAAAAAAAGGAGAGAACATCAAACATTTATACATTAAACTTCCCTCAGTGAATTAATTGGAATAATCTTTATTATAAAGGTAAAGTGTGTCATTTCTGCACCTCTATTGACAACAATTGGTTGTTTCAATCTATTCGACTGGCATAACGACAACACTGGCTCAATCAATGCTGTGAGTTTGGAGTGGGACTACTTGTTTGGCCGTCCAGTGTGTTGCAGCTAGTGGCACAGAAATTACAAATTTCACCTTTAAGGATCAACAACCTTACATAAACAGTACATGCTTACCATAAAGCATTTGAACACGTCAACGAACAGTTTTTTTCCTCCTAAATCTCATAAATTATACTTGCATTTAAATGGTTCCTCAAACTCCACTGTTTTTGTTTGTAGATATTATTTCTCTTTTCTTCTGTTCCTAACTTACCTGTATAATTTGTTTTTTTTGTGTTTTTCCTGCTCCGGCAACAGGAAAAACGTGTCTCTGAAACTTTCAGTTCTTATGCCCAGGTTGGCATTTCCAGTTCTTATTCTAACCTGTGTGTGTGTGTGTGTGTGTGTGTGTGTGTCCGCTGTTATGTCAGATGTGCTTTCGTGATGTTCTGGCTTCTGTCTGTTATGGCAGTAATTCCTTCTACTGTTCGCCTGTGTTGTTTGCCAGTTTGCTCTGTTTATAATGAAGCTGTTAATTTAGCGTGTTTTTTTACAATTATGGAGATAAATGGAGTAGAAGAGCCTTTGCAATGTATGCTTGGTTATTTTGGAGTTGTTACACCACTGCTTTGTTTGTGTGTGGCCAGATAGTTTATGATAGTGGTGTTGATGTTTTGTTTTGGGTTTTCAATTTTTGAGATGGTTTAACGGCATTACATTTATTTGCGTGTTAATGCATTTAACACGTTTGCCTAATTTGACATTCATGCTGTTTCACACCACATGCTAACCAGACGCAAGACGATAAAGTGATATGTGTGAAATCCTGTCTGAACGAATGGACATTTTGTCAGCTTCACACTGGATAGACCTATATTACACCTCTTAATTGTGGACATTTAGCAAAGCTAAAGTCATTTGGAGTCTTCGTAATGCAGAATTTGGTTGTCAGTCATCTATTTTTGGATGATACTTTTTATTTTAGGCCAAAAGTAATAAAAAAAGATCCAATAATAAAATCATCCAACTGAAAAACACTTTTAATGAGGCAAATTTTGTTGTAATATTTTCCATAAAAGAAGGAATTTAATGCATTAAAACTGGATTCAATTATTGGCGGGTAGTTAAGTTAGGCTGGAACAGCGCATTTTGAAGATCACAACTCGCCAGTGTCTCTCCATCTCTTGTGATGTTATACCACCTCCTTCTTGAAAGGAGATGAAAAATAGCATTGCATCAGTGCCCATTTTTAGGCACACATGAGTGTTTACTGACGTGCTTGACAGTGGTTGAATGCCATGCAGTGACCAGATGGTTTTCCTCACCCTACTAACCATTAATCAAACCATCCTGTCTTCAGCAGTTTGGGTATGTGTTTTTAGACAGCTGTATCACATTTCTTTTCTTTAACACAGTGTGTGTTTCACAACAAAATTATGTCCACAGATAAGGAATAATTCAGATTTTCCCACAATGCCATGTGCCACAATTCTTTGTGATAAAATACATATTGAGGTAGTAGCTGTGATGCTTGCCTTAGCAAACACCACTAATAATTCAGATACTTAATGTATTGATTCAGTATCTTCTCACCTCACAGTTCCCTTCCAGAAGAGCGAACCAGATCAAATGTGGAACAAAACTACATCCAACCCCCTTCTAACTCTTCGCAACTCTCTAACAGCTCTGTATTTGAAGCTAAAAAGTTGCACGAGGACATGACAGACTCTGCGCCTCCTTCCGATCACCGTAAGAGCCGAGTCAACAAGCGGGAGGGACGGTCTAAAACCTTCGACTGGTCCGAATTCCGCCCAGGGCAGGAAAACGAGAGCGGACAACCCTCAATAAAGAGGGCAGATACTTCTGTCATTATCTCATCTTCTCCCTCCTCCACCTCCTCTGCTGCCTCCTCTTCCATCTCTAGCACCTCCTCTCATCAGACGTCATCCTCGATTACTACCACCAGCCATACTGACAAGTTGCCACTGCGAGATGAAGAAGTCATGCAGGATTATATACACCACAATCAGACTGCACCTACAGCAGGTGGAGTCAATGCGACGACGGTGGCGGAGCCCCCATCAAAGCTCCCCCATAAAGTGCCACAGGAACAGGTGAGAATGGATGTAGACAATGCCAGAGACACGCAGGAGGTCGATAGTCAAAGTACGGCCCACAGAAACTCTGACGTCCAAGTGGAAATTGAGCAGAGGTGGCATCAGGTAGAAACAACGCCCCTCAGAGAGGAAAAGCAGGTACCGATCACTGGCAGCTCAAATGTACCTGTTGGAGAAAGAGTCCTTCCACAAGAGCTGACCACTGCACTGGAAAAAGAGGTAAGAAACATCAGTATCTATTTCTTGCCTCATTTTCCATCATAAAATGTTAATGAGTATGTGCAGGTGCAGATTTTTTTTTTTTTTCTTGAGTTTTTTTTTCGTTCAGATCAGTTCTGAACATTGTATAATTTCCACATTCAGATCTTTTTGCTTTCCTCTGATGCCCACAGTTAGGTCAGGCACAAAGGGAGCTGGCAAGACTCCAGCAGCAGAACAGCATCTTACAGGAGCAACTTCAGGATGCTCGTGGGAGAGAGCAGAGTGCCAGGGAAGGATACGTACTGCAGGTACCCAATCAGATCAACTGAACCTAGTCAGAAAAGATACAGCAATCAAAATCTTATGTAGTTTTTGTGTTTGTGTCTCTTGCTTTTTTTTATTTCAATACTAATATAATTTTTGGGGTGTTAATGAAACTCTCAGCATGAGTGGTACTAACTGATCTGCAGTGTCTGTCTTTCCCTGGGCTCTGACTGGGTTTTGGTTAAAATTCTTGTAACCAAACCACAAGTTTGCTGAAGATAAAAATGTAAACATCTGACAAGCTTTCAGCTGTGCTTTTTCTTTTTGTATCCGTTTCATCTCGTAATTTTCTTTTTTGCATAATTTGCATGGTGGTACCATTCCTGTTATTCATTTATCTTTAGTTGCTGTATAATAATCTGGTGTAGTGTTACTCCATTTGTTTCTTCCCCCTTCTCTTGTTTCCTCTTGTATTTTTTTCTGTACAGTTCTATTTGTATTATCCATCAAAACATGGTTGCATTTCATAGGTGCATTCTGTAGTTCCACAGCCTCTTTAGATCACCTTTTTCCCTTTGTAATTGTGTTGTTCACATTTTTCCTTCATTTTTGAGCACCATTCTCTCCATCTCTGATGCCATCTTGAAAAAGCACAGTGGAAAGCTTGAGCAAGTATGTAACTTCAGAATTGTATCTCCAAATGTTCCCGGGTTCCCAGCCACAGCCCAGATGATGTTGAGCATCATGTGTGTGGCCATAAATGAGGAGGCTTCCTCTTACTAATTGCACTTTGCTCTTAATCTCTTAAAGAGTGACACAACCGCTGCAAAGACTTCGTCTGATGCAGCGTCTGCCTCGGTTCACCGAGCACCATGGCAGCGCCTCAGCAAGCTGAACCAGGATCTAAAGTCCGAGCTGGAGTCCCAGCACCGGAAGCAGAATAAGTCCAATCATCAAGTTAGCAGCTTGCGGCGTAGCTACAGCGAAGCGAAAGATATAATAGGACACCATGAGGCGGAAATCGAGGCCTTAGAGGAAAAGCTAACGGCTGCCATGGCAGAGATTGTAGTAAGCGAGCAGGCTGTGGCACGAATGCGTAGCGAGCTAAAAATTGAGCGGGTTCGCTGTCAAGAACGTGAGGAAGAATGGGTCCGAAATGAGACGACGTTGCGGTCACAGCTACGAGAGAGCGAGGACCGTCTTCGGCAAGTCGAGGCTAGTTTGCTAGAGAAGAACCAGAAACTGAGACAGCTCGAGCAGCAGCAAGCTTTGCAGAGGGACCAGCACAAAGAGGTGCTGAGACTACAGGAGAGACTCGCTGAGGCCACTGGACGTCTGATTTCCATGGAGGAAGCTCAAACTATGAGAGAGGAGAGGGAGAGGAAAGAGCAGCGAGGCCTGGAGGAGAAACACGAGCGGGAGCGGCAGGGACTGACCCGGAGATTGGTGGAATCCGAAGAGAGGAGGCGTGAAATAGAAGAGCAATTGCAAGAGGCACAAGAACAAGTGGAGGCACTGCTGAGAGGGAGCGGTGGGATGGAAACTGTGGGACTCAGTGAGGAAGTTCATCGTCTTCAGCAGGAGTTGGAGGCACAGACGGATATGATGGAAATGCTGCGGGAGAGTGTGAGGAGGCTGGAGGAGGAACGTGACCAGCTTACTTGCCGCTGTCAGGAACTCCTCAATCAGATTGCAGAGGCTGACCGAGAGGTAGGAAAGCAACAGGCCTGTTTAACGACGGTGGAAATAGACTATAACTCTCTTGAGAGCTCGTATGACCGTGTCTCAGAAGAATTTGCTAGGATAAGTCATGTGCTACGAGAGAAGGAAGAGGAGGTGAAGCAGACAAAGGAAATGTACGAGCAGCTAATCAGACAGAAGGAGCAGGACTTGAGCGAGGCCCTCATCAAGATGGCTGCCTTAGGCAGTAGTCTAGAAGAAACAGAACTTTGCTTGCAGCAGAAAGAGGAACTTCTTTCTAAAATGGAGCATGAGTTTCCAGGACTGGTAGAGTCCCGAAAAGTGGAACAGGAGCTTCAGGCAAAACTGGTGATTGCAGAGGATCGGATTGCTGAGCTGGAGGAACACCTCAATGCCCTGCGACTCGGATATGCAGATCTCAGAATGCGACGTTGTCGCTCACAGGAAGACCTGCTTGATGGTTTGAAAGAGATGCAACATGATGTTTCCTCATCCTCAAGTACCTCCCAACTTCTGCTTGCAAGAAGCAGCTCAGAGACGGAAATGTCCTTGGTAAAGTGCCAGAGGATTCGCTTTTCCACCATTCAGTGCCAATCCTATCACCGGTCCCAGGGAGCAGACAAGTTTCAGACAGAAAATACATCTTTGGATCTGACGCAAGATCTGAGCCTAGACCACATGCATGACCTGAGCCTGACCCAAGATAGCAGTGTAGTCAGTGACAGTTCATTCCAGCAGTGCAGAGATCCAGAGAAGTTCATCTCCATTATACATGCTCTGGAAATCAAGCTATTGGCCACAGAGGAGAAGCTCAGGCACCTCACAGAGAAGATAAGGGACCAGCCCGATCTTTCATCGATGCAGGAACACCTGAGCACCAAAGCTACCATGGAGGATTGCACAACTAAAACCTGTGAAGAATTACCAATGGATGAACTCAGTCAGAAATTCCTCAACAAGACTTTTGGTGAGCAGGACAGTGATGAATATGAGAAGGCATTGGCATTGGTAGAGTCTTGCACAGAAAGAGTCAGAGAAATTCTCAGCAATCAGAAAGAGACCAGTTCTGTTGAATCTCTCATTTGTACCCTTGCAGAAGTAGAGAAACGGCTGGTTTGTGCCACCATGTACCTGAGAAAGGGCAGCTCATTCTATGAGTCCTGTCAGATCTTTGCACCAGATGTGCAATCAGTGAAGGAAAGTATAAAGCGGTTTGCCAGAACGTTAACCTTTGAGGCTGAGGTTCTGGAGAAGATGGGGTTCTCTCTGGAAGACCTGAACTCTGATATTATGTCAGCCCTGAACTCCATTCACAAGGATGCTGAAAACATCAAGACGAACTGCGATGGTTGTCTCTCAGTTGTTTATACTGATGTACTTACAAGAAAACTTATACTGGAAACCATGTTCTTGGCAGAGCTGGACAAGCTTGAGACGAGTAAACTATCAAATAGTGCTTTTTCACAGGATGTCATCAAGAATGCCTGCATTAGTGCCGAGCTTGCCTATTCGCTTCAGAATATAACAATGAATTTCCAGGAAGAATTCAGTGAGCTTCAGAAGGACTTGCTCCAGGCGAACGAGACCTTGAAACAAAGGGACATGGCTCTGAAAGATGCTGTTAGCGCATCAAAGCGTGCTCACATTGAGAGCATGACCCAAAGTAATACTGATTATCTTGCTGACTTCGCCCCTCCTGAACTTGTCCCATATATGGAGCAGATTGAGATTGAGGAAGCTCAGAGTTTAGCAGCAGAGATTGTCCGTAGACATTTAGCAGGCGGCATGGTATCCCATAGTGCAGAATCGGAATCTCATCTGAAAACAAGCTGGGAAAATCTTATTGCTGAGCTCAAAAAGCAAGCAAAAGCCCTCCGCGGTCTCTCTCAGGAAATTGAGAGGATCTGTGAAGGAGAAGGAGAAATGGATTCACTTTCTGGACTTGCGGATGCCATCCAGATGAGCTCGTGGTGCGATGACTCCAGTGCCGTTTGCATGCGAGAGGCTTTGATGCAGGCGCAGGTCGCATATGTTGCTTGCAAGTTGCGAGCGGGTCACACAAGGGAACTTACTCTCTGTCAGGAGACTAGCCGCAACATGTCAGTGCTCGTCCAGGAACATGCTGAGAGTGTTGCAGCCATCCAAAGGCACTACCAGAGCTGCTTGGAGAAAGAACATCTTAGCTTCACTGGCACTATCAGTTCCTTGCAGGAGGAGAATGACATGCTTCGAGCGGAACTATCCTATAAGCTCAGGGAGCTCCAGGAGCAACGGCAGAACTTAACCCAGCTGGAAGAGGCATTTCATATGGAGAAAGAAGAGCTCAAGAGCAGGCATGCAGATGAGATGGGAAGGGCTGAGCAGGAGCAGATAGACAGAGAGCTCAAACTAATGGAGTGTGCCGCCAAAAGCCAACGCCGACTGGAGACCCTGCTGCTAGAAATGGAAGATGCTGAGTTGAGGCACAAGGAGCAAATCCGAAAACATGAGCAGGAATTTCAGGGTAAGCTCCAGGAACTAGAACACACCAACAGAGAGGAGCTCCGCAAGCTACAAGAATGCTACAGCCAGACTATCTGCTCGCTGGAGGAGAGAAGCGAACAAGTGGAGAACAAAGATGAGGCCGACGCATGTCCCATGGAGGAAGGGGATGGATCTGATCAGGTAACGTGCAGGGAGTCCCTGCTCCGAATCCGGGAGCTGGAAATGCAGTTGAGCAGCATGAGGGAGGAGCTGGAACAGAAACCACTGGATGGAGATCTGACCAGCCTGAAGGAGAAGTACCAGCGAGACATGGACAGCCTCAAGGTTTAACCTTTCACTTTTCAAATTTAAAGTCACACCCATTCACCACCATGGCGCCATGTTTGTAGGACCCTCAGTAATTTGTTGCTGTTAGTTTGGGTTGCAGTGGTTTTAGTTGATCATTTTGGGAGTATTTCTTATTGCATTTGTTTATACAAGTTGCAGAAACGGTGCACATTTCAAATTACAAATCTTCACTATGATTTATTATATATATATCAAGTGTTTTATGCTTCTTGGATTTTTGAAAATAATGCTGAGATGACCACTGCAACCCTGTAGCCGCATAACCGTGATGCTTTCCCCTTTTTTCCTATGCTGTAGTGCACTTTAGCAGCACTGGGAGTCTTGAGCACACAATGAATATACACGACCATGATTACAGACAAACCTATTACAAATTACTATACTGTGCTCAATGAGGACTTCCTCTGTTCAAAAACACCTTGTGTTTTTAGAGTGTTAGCATTGTGTTAGTGTGAGAGTTTGAATGCATGAATTCTCTCTAGTTAACCGCTATCAATCATGCTGCTTTCCTTTCACTCCTTTGTGCTAACTGTCATCTCTCATCACATGAGCAAATGTTTGAATATGTGAACACCATAGTTGGTGTAGCTCTGTAGAGAGTCGGGCTGGGTAAACATTGGTTTTCTGAATAATTTCTTTCTTTGTGCAATTGGATTATATTTGTTAAAATCATTTCCTTTTCAGTGAATGCATTAACAGACTCCAAAATTGACTAATAAAGTGTGAAAAAAATGAAAAAATAGGCTTCGCTGAGTAAAGTATTTCACCATCAAGCCTTAATGTTTTAGTAATGCACCAAGACATAATGAACTGAATCTGAATACAAATTGAATGGAACCAGGGAATCAATTACAGATACCCAGCCCTAGTAGAGAGCCTGCTGAAGTAGAGATAATATGCTTGGTGTTTGTTTGCATATGCAATCTGATGTTTTATGTGGAATGCAGGCGACATGCGAGCGTGGATTTGCAGCGATGGAGGAGACGCATCAGAAGGTGATCGAGGACATCCAAAGGCAGCATCAGCGAGAGATCCGGAAACTTCTGGAGGAGAAAGAAAGACTGCTGGAGGAGGAAACAAATGCCACTATTGCTGGTAATGAATGCATCACTGTATATAAAATACACCAAATTTCCGAATTTGAAAGTAAATTGCTTATGGTTTGTTTGTCGCTGCAAATTGCAGTCAGTGTGAACGGCACTTAAAGTGTGTCATGTATAATGAAACATTATATCTAGCTCTATAATAAATGTGTCTGCACAAGTTTAATGTCATGGAATTGAAGCATCACAGTAGGTTATTTTGTGTACAGCAATTGAAGCCATGAAAAACGCTCATCGTGAGGATCTGGAGAAGACGCAGCGGTCGCAGATGAGCGGTGTGAGTGCAGACATTCAGGAGCTGCACAGACAGTATGAGTAAGATGCCAAACATCACTTATCTAACCAAATCATTGACTAGTCACTAGGAAGATTTACTTCTATTCATGATGCTTTTTACCAAGCGAATGGAAGTTTTGACGTGTGTATTTTTACATTTTGCCCATGTAGAGAGGAGTTGCAGTCTATCCATCGTGAGCTGGAGGTTTTGTCTGAGCAGTATTCTCAGAAGTGTTTAGAAAACGCACATTTGGCTCAAGCGCTGGAAGCGGAGAGACAGGCACTAGGACAGTGCCAGCGAGAGAACCAGAAACTGCATATACACAACCAGGTCAACATGAACTTATTGAAAACATGCATTTTTCAAGAGGAACAGCTTGATAAAGAGAAAAAAATGTCTTATTATAATTTACAAGTTTATATAAATAATAATTAAATAATAAATAATTTTCTAGGGGTTGTAAATCTTAAAGGGGTCATATGATGCGATTTCAAGTTTTCCTTTCTCTTTGGAGTGTTACAAGCTGTTCGTGCATAGATAAGATCCCTAAAGTTGCAAAGACTAAAGTCTCAAATCCAAAGAGATATTTATTAAACAACTAGAAATCAGTGGTTAAGTTGTATTTACAACACTGTTCCAGAACAGTTCAACCCAAATATTCGTGTGTGTGCAACGCATTTAAAGGAGGACTGTTTCCTGAACCTACAATGCCGGCTGCTCTGACTCACAATCTGTAAGTATGTTTTCATATTTAAAGAATTTGCCGAGTAGCGCTTGTTTTTTGTTGTTTCTCCGATCACAAATGCAGACAAATGTTTTTGTTTACACAGCGCGATACGCAACTCAATGCGTAAAAAGACAATATTATAAGTCATTATAATCCGTAATTATGTCCCCACTGGATGCAACAAATGCCTCGTTTATAATGGGTTTTAATGTTTTTGT
>NW_015557091.1:33495-37999 GCF_001515605.1 Sinocyclocheilus anshuiensis | reverse complement strand
AAGGGGCGTAACATTTCCGTCACATGCTTGAGGTATTCGGCCAATCACAACGCACTGGATAGCTGGCCAATCGGAGCACACCTCGCTTTTCAGACCGATGAGCTTTGTAAAAATCAACGCGTTTCAGAAAGGCGGGGCATAGAGGAGAAACAATAATGTACAGTATGTGGAAAATAATGTGTAAACACATTGCATTACACCAAATACACAAAATAATGTTCTTTTTTGCAACATCATATGACCCCTTTAATTAAAGGCAAGACACCATAGGCGAATAGAATAAAAAAACAAAACATACAATAAATACAAATAAATTTTTTTGTGTAATATTATGTTAAAATATGCAAATGATGCATTATCAAATTAAATATGCACAAATTTGCATGCATTTCCAGAACAGAAATCTGAACATAGGATAAAGCTAAGTTCAAAATGTTTCATTTTGTTGACAGTAGAGTCAAAGGTTGTTACAGAGGGGATTTTGGAGGATCTCTTTTAATTACTCAGTACATTAGAAAATCCTATCAGCAGCCAGAATAAAATATATTTGCACTATTTTTAGGAATAAAATGTTGAATAAAATTTGGTAAATTATACATTAACAAACCCCTTCAGTAGAAACCTTCAGAATATGGATGGCAAGTGCTACTGAAGTCATTTTAAGAAAAGTCTTTATGTATTGTAATTGAACAAATCTACAGATGCAAAAATAAAGTGCAATAAATGTGTATTTTGGATGTTTTCTTTCCACTAGTTTGAAAGGCAAAATCTCAAAATTGACCAGTGCATGAAAAAACAATGTTTTTGCCTGTATTATCTTGCCTTAAGAACAATAGAAGCGAATAAAGTTCCCCACCATCATATAAACATAAACTAGTGTGGTTTATGTTTACAGGATCTAAATCATCGTCTGAATGAAGAGATCACCAGAATGCACTCATGCATCAGTGAAGACAAATCAACTTCCTCTCTGACACAAGGCAAAGACATCTATGAACTGGAGGTACAGCACCAACTCTGTCATCTGAATTCTGATCAACTGAAGCTGTCATGTACAACATCTAAACGTTGTTTTGCTGCAGGTTTTGCTGCGAGTGAAGGAGTCAGAGATCCAGTACCTCAAACAGGAAATAAACTCTCTCAAAGACGAGCTACAGTCGTCACTTCGAGTAATATGCACGCACATTTAGATGCTCTGTACATGTGTTTATGTTTAACCACTCTCTGAACATATCAACATGTTGTTCACGTGTGTGTGTGTTTCAGGATAAGAAGTATGCTTCCGATAAGTACAAGGACATTTACACGGAGCTGAGTATCGTCAAAGCTAAAGCTGACTGTGACATTAACAAGCTGAGGGAGAAACTTCTGGCTGCTACAGAAGCTCTTGGGGAATTAGACGCTGAGGGAAGTGGCGTTACTGCTGGATACGGTGGGACATTTAAAGGAATAATTCATGCAAAAATGGCAATTCTGTCATCGTTTAACCACCCTCATGTTGTCAGCATGACTTTGTTTCTTCCATAGTGCACAAAAGGACAAAAAAAAGCATATTCTATTTATTTTACACAATATTTCCTAACATTCAAAATACAAAATGAGTGTTAATGTTGTCTTAAACAAGCGGGTTCTGTTATTGGCCAATGCAGATAATTTCATATTAGATCATCTCAGATAATTGCCAAACATCTCCTAATTTATTATACTAAGAGTGTGTACAAAAACTAAACATTTCACTTGTTCATTGCAGACATCATGAAGTCGAAGAGTAACCCAGATTTCCTGAAGAAAGAAAAATCCAAACAGATACATGGGGTCAGGTCAAAGGTGAGAGGTCAAAGTGTGTCCGTCTTGTCTGTGTCATAAATATTCACTTGTCAGCCATTGAGTGTATCGATAGTCCTGTGGATTTATGCAGAAAATGATGTTGGTTATGTGATTGTTTAATGTTATGCTGTATGTATATGAGTGTTTGGGAAAGATATACTTGTGTTTATTAGGGCTGTCAGTCGATTAAAAATAAAAATTTATATTTGACATTTCTGTGGTAGATGAGTAAATCATTGAATAAACTACAAAAAGTCAATATATATATATTGTCTTATTTTTGGATTATTGATCCACTACAATCCATTTTACAGTTGAGTTTGTCAGTCTGTTCATGGCAGACAAAATTCTTGTATTTTTTCTGCAATATTTATTTTTGTATTTATTTTATTTTATATTTTATGTAAAAAAAAATTTGGATGATGGTAAATGTTAGAGAATGTATAAAAATGTTTGTATTTAATTTTTTTTAAGTGACAGCCCTAGTATTTACATGTGTGAATTAGGGCTGTGCAAAAAATCAAATGCGATTTTCATGCGCATCTCGTCAGTAAAGCCACTCCTGTGATTAGTAGTAATTGTGTGTATCCTCACATGTGTGTGCTGGCCTGTCAGGCAGAGAGTGAGGGGTTGGTCGGGTGTAGCTGACCGCTGTGACCCCATCAGGTCCTACAGGTGAAGCAGGTATCGCTCTTGTGAGAGTACGGCTGTGTTAGCATGGAAACCAGAAACAATTACTGCAGTGATTTCAACATCTCTGATTTGACATTTTTACACAATATAATTTAAAAAATGCACAAGATATCTGGATGCCACTCACATGCACAGTGAGGTCAACAATACAGTTTGAAAGGTTTAGCATAAAAATAATGCCTACTGTTTCATATGCTGTTTTTAAAATGTGAGGCGGTATAATATACTGTGCAGTATTTAGTAAGCTAGTATTCCATTGTGAGCACAGCCTTTGAATCCTGCATGAGCCCTACACCTCCTGACAGTTTGAAAATCACCTGCAACTTAACCCGGTCTGGCAGGACGACACATAACCAGCACAGATCACATTTATCTCAATGTTATGTGTTCGGACTGTTTTTATGTTGGGGTTTCTTGCTTTGTGTGTGGTGTTCAAATAGCCCTATTTAGACGGTAATTGTTTGTAAAGGAACATTTGCTTTTACACTGCATTTACGTGGCAATATGCTTGTTGAAGTTGTTCATGTGTGCTGAAAATGAACTCAAGGTGTTGATTGACATAGGAAATGAAAACACTGACTTGTTGAAGTCTGATCTGACTAGCTCCTGTAAATGCTGAAGTAACTCACGTGAAAACACTTACCGTCTGAATAGACTTTGTGTGTCATTGTCATTTTCTTTGTGAGTTCCCGTGTTATAAACCCTGAATATATTATACAACTTAAAGGGATATTTAAGGATATTTCTTACTTCCAAACCTGTTTTTCCACGTACTTGGGAAACTCTCAATTGTTTTAAATCCATTTAGGTGTAGTTTTGGGGTAAATTGTCTCTAAATAATGTCTTTGTGCATCAGAATCCTGCTGAAAAATTCTTCATTATTTAAAGACGCGAGGAAATGAAGGTTCATATGTCCCGTTTAGTTCTCGAAGGCAATGAGACAGATCTAATAGAGTAATAATAAAGAAACCTGACACCGGTGTGTGTGTGTGTGTTTTTGTGTGTGTGTGTTTAGTCAGTACAGCGTGCTCATGTGAACGTCTTTTGCTAGTGTCTTGTTGCACAATGAAGGAACCACAGCCAGTGCATGGCAGACGTAAAAACAATGACAGAAAGAAATGGAGCTAAAAATGTTTAGAAAAAAACCAAGTGAATATAGAAACAGGCTTTGGTTTAAAACTCCCTGAATGTCCCTTTAAGGAATGTGCATGTTCCCATAGTGAAATGATGTGAACAACACAGAAGTGAAGTTTAAAGCTGAATGAATCAAGGTTCGTTCTGAACTATTCGAAGAAACTGCCATGTGTGAAATAGATGATCATGGGAAGTCGTAAAAGCTGATTGCAATGCATTTAATTAATTTTTAATGGTAATTTTTAGTAGTTTAGACAGACAAAGTCTTAAAGACATGCACAATACAGCTTGAGAAAACCACTTTTTGGAGGCGTAGTTCTGCAATTTAATATACAGTCTTAATTGATTTTATTTAATTTATTTGTTTTTGATTAATTTATTTGATCTTATTTTTGTTTTTTCTTTTATTTAGTTATTACATTTTTATTTACATTTACATTTAGACATTTAGCAGATGCTTTTATCCAAAGCGACTTACAAATGAGGACAATGGAAGCAATCAAAATCAACAATTATTAACATTTATTACTGTTATATACAACAGAACATATTTGTTTGCTGTTAGCATCTTTTGTGACAGGCTTTTATATACAGCAGAGAATATCATTTAACTGGAAATTATGTTGGCCATAGAATTTGAAAACCAAAATAGAAAATGACTTTTTTTTTTGCAGTATGTAATTCTGGAATGTAACATACAGCCTTATATTTATTTATTTATTGCATGTTTTCTTTTTGCATTTTTTTTTAAATTAAATTAATACAATTTTTGTTATTTATTTATTCATTACAATTTTATTATATACAGCAGAGAACCTATTTCTTGTGTTTATTTATTTTTGCATGCATG
>NW_015557091.1:19433-33348 GCF_001515605.1 Sinocyclocheilus anshuiensis | reverse complement strand
GTGTACGCGCATATATATATATATATATATATATATATATATATATATATATATATTGATTTAAAATAATTTTTCCATATCTAACATAACCACCTCTATGGCTTCAGCTGGCAATGATCAGAGTTGAATGTTGCACAGTTACAGATCACTTGATTGAAATGAAACCGTGTATTCAATGTGCAAGTCTACTGAAGTCTTATGGAGGATTGTTTTTATTTATATTTAAGTATAAAAACGGCACATTTCTCTTTCACCTCATCATTCTCCTTTTTTTTCAGAGTTTGAAGGAGGGACTGACAGTACAGGAGAGGATGAAGCTGTTTGAAGCTAAAGACTCAAGAAAGATATAACACACTCTTTCTTTCTTCCGTTTTTGTATTCTTGCTCTTTTATTGTCTTTATTTAGATCTTCTTTGTTGATAGATGAAGCAGGGTAAAGAACTTTAGAACTTTTTTCTGATTGTGTTTTAATATGGTTTGTGAGAATTAAGGGAATGACGTTTCAATGTTGACATAGACCGTTTTTGCCAATCTTCAGCTCTGATGAACCTCATGTTTTTGGTGTTTTTTGGTCTCTATAAGTCCTGAAGCTGTTCCTCATCATCACAGTATATATGAACACACTCAGTATTGAACTAGAACACTAGACGTGTGTGTTTTTCTCATTTGAATATCTTCTGAATGGCTGCTGTTGTCTTCATTGGAGTGCTGGTGACATTTTTATGATTATTTTCTGAGAGAAGAAGAATTACTTAATTATTGACACAGAGAGATGTTATTTTGCCAATGATATTGTAAATATGAGTAAAGTCGCGTACGTGATAACACTTTTTCAGACTTTCTAGTACTGTAACCTTGAGATGAAATGATGTGGTTTCTATAAGCTGGGTAACGTGAGTGCGAGTGTGTTTTTGATCGTCAAGAGAGTTTCGGGTGATTATGTACTTCAGTCGTTTACTTGAGGAGAATCTAATTGCTGGTTTAATTGCTTTTGTGTTGCTTCTGGTTTATTCGGACGTGCAAAATATAGTGCAACCAAACGTGATCTCTGCTGTGGGTGTTGCGGCATAAAGCATTCGTTTGGCTACTGATAGTGAGCTTATTTTGTCCTGTAATTCCATCTGAACGCGGGACATTTTAATGATTTTGTTGTGTTATTCCAGCGTTCGTGCTATTTTATACTGGTCTTTGCATGATTATGAAGCACTTTGAGTCATTGATTTCTGTGTTCTGGTTTTGAAACACGTGATTCCATATTCCTTCTGCTCCAGAATTCAGAAAGTATTGAACACACAACAAAGAAAACTCACTGTATAATAATATTAAATTTTTGCTTTGTAAATAATTGGTTTTAGAGAAGATTCCTTTAACTTGTTCTCGGTCTGCATAGAGGAAAAAAATATCTTTATAGCTATCTATAAGCGGTATGTCTACAGTACACCTAATTCCCTATCTGTATGAATATTTTTATTTTGGTGTGCGTGAATGTGATATATCTGTAATAATAAAAATGTTTTTGAATCAAAAATCCAGTGATACATTGTCTTTTTAAAAAGAAAATGGAATATTCTTTAATATTATTCATACACTTTTTTAACCCCAAATGCTCGTCTTGCACCAGCTGGACTTCACGCGTTACGTAGTCACGTTGGAATACGCGTGACGTAGACGGAAGTACCGACCCAGTGTTTACAAAGCAAACGTGCAAAGAAAGTCAAACGCCCTTTACGAAAAAAAAAGGTAAAACAAAGGTGTGGGACGATTTTGAAGTTGGAGAAGAAAATGAGATGGACTTTTTTGCCCTACCCTACCTTTCTGAACAGGAGAGAAAGAGCTAACCAAGCATGACTTTCCAACGTGATTACGTAATGAGCTAGTGTAAGACGAGCATATGTGTGGTTAAAAAGTATATACATTTTTATTTAAAAAAATGACTGATCGTTTCGCTAGACAAGACCTTTATTCCTTGGCTTGGATGGCGTAGAGCTCTTTGAAGCTGCATTGAAACGGCAATTCGGACCTTCAGCCGTTGGTTCCCATTGAAGTCCATTATATGGAGAAAAATCCTGCAATGTGATCCTCAAAAACCTTAATTTCTTTGCGACTGAAGAAAGAAGGACATGGATCTTGAATGACATGGGGTTGAGTAAATTATCTGGAATTTTTTATTCTGGAAGTGAACTAATCCTTTAAGACTTACAAATTTGATTTATGAATGGGAGAAAGTACAACACATCAGTCCCTTCTAAATAAAACAGCTAAAAGTCACGCATCACTGCAGATGGAGCTATTTAAGCAAGAGAAACAACATTCATTTGACCACTAAAGTATTTGTGTTGCTGGTTTGAAATATAAGTATAAGCCATGCTTATTTTGAGTTTTTAGTATTTCCTATTCAAACCTTGGATGCTCGAAATAACTGAGCGGAGGTGTTCAAATGTGGAGGCGGGTGAACAAACTTTCCTTGACTTTGGTAAAACTTGTCAGATGCAGCGGAGACGTCTATTTGACCTCTGCATTTACATCTGCAAGACGTATTTTTTAGAGCCTTTGCTCATCTGCAATACATCTATAGGACGTTTCCTATCAGATGTCAAATGGATGTTTATAAGATGTCTTTAAGATGTTTATGATTTAGAATGAATGTAAAACTGACATCTTGAAGACGTCCATCAGATGTTTGGACACAGCAGATGCTTTCCAGATGAAGCGATCTTTAACAGACATCTTGCATAAGTCCATGTGCTATCTGGGAAACAGACACTATGTTAAAACTGTATCTTACAAACTAGTTTGACCAACTAGCAGTTAGCCAAGAGTCAGTCTCACTTTTTGTGTTCACATTAGACCAATCTACCTTTATGTAGCCTAACTGACTTTAAAAAGTTATGACCAAAATACTTTTTAAGACTAGTCTAAGCAGTTTATGCAACCCGCCCCTGGATCTCAGGCAGCTTCAGCTCCACACTGGATTGTACTCATGAAAAAGGTTATTTTTAACAAAGTATTTTGTAATGTGTCGGATATGTTGCGTTTAAGAAGTAATTCTGTCAAGTTTTTGACAGTCATGGTTCAGTTTTACTTTTAAGATACGAGTCAGGTTGAGTTACGCAGCTTCAGCTCCACACTGGATTGTACTCATGAAAAAGGTTATTTTTAACAAAGTATTTTGTAATGTGTCGGATATGTTGCGTTTAAGAAGTAATTCTGTCAAGTTTTTGACAGTCACGGTTCAGTTTTACTTTTAAGATACGAGTCAGGTTGAATTATGGTTTTTGACCGTCATTTCAGTCCAGGGTTATTATAGCATCATTCATATACTTTTATAGTTTTTGTTACGATTTTAAATTACAGTGTTTTCATTTTAAAGTTTTGGTAATTTTTGTTTGTCTTTTTATTACTTTTTTTGTTTGTTTTTACGTCTATAGGTTTATTAAGTTTTAGTTTTATTCAGTTTGTTATTTTAGTATTTCAATTTAAACAATGAAAATGAAAAATATTTTTCTTGCCAACTTGCTAAAATAAAGTGTTTATTTTTTTATTTCTGTTACTGTTTATTTTATTTCAAATAATGATTTTTATTAGTATTAGTTTGCAATAATAACCCTGTCTCAGTCTTTAATTTACCTGGACTGACCTTGGAATTTTTGTTTAGTGTGCAAAGGGGACTTGATATTAAATTCTGTCCTTTTTTTTATAATGTTTTTGTAATAAACAAACCAAGTTGCAGTTGACTTTGCCAGCCAGTGGTAATTATGTAGTTTTGGTGTATGAAAAAGAGTCTTTTGACATTTTGATCTTCTGTGAAAATAAAAATTGTGTTTTTTACTGCAAAATGTCACAGCATTTTACACGCACTACTTATACACTAGTCATGCAACTTGATTATTAATATTTATTTTAATTTTTTGAAGTTGCATTCAAAATTCACTTGGCTCAAAAAAAGCGTTCCTTTAAACATACATGATGCTTTTGTTTTGTTGTCCTTTATAGAACTTAAATCCCCCTTATGACAATATGCATATGTTGTTTTAACATTCTGCTAAGTAACTCAAGTGATGGTGAATAGAGGATGACTATTTTTATAATTAGAGTCTGTTTGAATGGCTGTTGTAGTCACTGTACTGAAATTAAGAACGAAGCGTTTGTGCTGCTCAGCAGTGAATAATGAAACCAGCAGTCAGCTGAGGATTCAGATCAAAAATACAAACATGCTATTAACGCTCGATGATCACAGTTATGCAAGTGCATATGTGGGTTTGCTGTGTGAAATTCCCATCATACATGTCTGTCACTCATCTCAACACATGCTGTCCTTCAAACAAAATGTATATGGGTATGTAAGATATTCTTCAAGAACCGCCCTGAGCTGCACTCTTGAATTTAATGCCGTTCATAGTTCAGCTTTATTCAATAATGCAGAAAGTTCTGCATGATTCATCAACTTGTGTGTGTATGTGTGTGATCTGTCTGGACTTCAGAAGACTTTTACAACAGCTAGGGGTGCTCCGATTGATCGGCTACCGATCACTATCGGCCGATAATCGCTTTGGGATGATTGATCGGCGGTCTCTATAAAGGCCGATTTCAAAAAACCGATCTCGAGCTGATGACGCTGCCGTGAGAGGTTTGGTATGACATGCAGCGGCACCTGTCTCAATCTCTGTCCGGCGAGGGTGAAATAATTGTAATGCTGAAGGTGAGGTACAATTCATATAACTTCATATCACAATCGAGGCAATGTCGCATGGTCACTAAAGTTTATAAAATTGCATTTCTTTTTAATTCTTGCCAGTGTTTAAACCATTCAGCGCTCTCCTGGAGACTGAGCGCTCATGCGCACTCGCAGCGCACACACATAATGCCAGGTTTACATTACTCTGTTTGCAGTGCATATGTGGTGCGTATTTTTCCCTGCTTATGTTAACGAATTAAAGCATTCACACTGCACACGGTTGCGGTCCGGCAGTGCGTTCCAGTAGCGGTGCGTCTGCAGCAGTGCAGAGATCGTTTCCGCACCGAGTCTATGTTTGCTGCAGCGCATAGTTTGCCAGAAATATGAACATGGATTGACACGAAAATGTAGTAATTACACCATAAATGCATATAATTAAAGTCAGGAAAACAAAGTTCTTTATGAACCGCAGGATTGCTTGTAATAAAGATTTCAATGCAAAAGAAAAGGCAGTAGAGCTGACTATTTCTGTCAATGGTAAGTTATAATTTAGAATGTTTGTGATAATGTAAGAAAAGTAGTTTAGATGTTTTGCCCCTTTGCTTGAGCAACTTAATATATCAATCTAGAAGTGAATGCAAAAGTAAAAAGCATTGAATAATGTGTGTTTCTTATATTTATTTATTATTTATTTACACGTCTATGAAAGATTGTATTAGCTACTGCACTGTGTAAAAAAAGAATCACAATGCTGAAAAAGCATTTTCAGTAACAATGTTTGGATTTGAAATCAAAATAATGGATAAATGTTGTTTGTAGTAAACAGCCACTCACATACAGCTCACAAAATCAGGCTTGTGCTGTGTGTAAGCTATTGTGCAACAATTGCACGATTGTCAAATCAAAAATGCACTGCATGATCAAACATTTAGGTGAGATAAATATACATTTTTGAAAAATGTCTAAAAAATGCCCCCTCCACCCCTCAAATTAAAAAATCCCCTCTCACAAGAGTCACCTAAGAGGGGAATTCATTTTCAAAAATGAAATTCAATCCCTGAATAAATGTCTAAAAATCTCGATTGGATCATCACTATAAATAATTCTACAAGAAGGCTTTAAAAATATCGGTATCGAATGTTGTATCGGCAGATACTGCTTTCTGTGATCGGCGATCAGCCTCAAAAATCCTGATCGGAGCACCCCTTCAAGGAAGGAAGATTGCATATGTTAAGTGACAAACCTAATTAATTTAGTAAATAGTTTTTTTGTTGTTTTCCCACTGCAGTCTCAAACAGTGTTGTTTTTTTTTCATACACTTGTCAAGTTTGAGATTTTTGGTCTATTTTTCGTCCATAATTTGTCTTCTTTCAGACTAGTGGAAAGAACACATCCCAAATACACATTTAAGTGTTGATTTTATTACATTTTGTCTATTTGCATCTGTTCAATTTCAATACATATCTTTATCTTTATTCTTTTTTCAAAATTAGTTTTTTTTTGTCCTGCAAAAAGTAGTCAGAAATCTCTATTTTTCAAGCACCTATACACCAGTTTCAGTTTTATTTCTGTGTTTTATATATTTTAACTACATTCTGAAAGTAAGGGTTTGTTCACATATCATTTGCCTGATTTATATAACATTTCATTCCTAAAAACATGTATATTCTGGCTGTCGACAATATTTTCTGATTTATGGGGTGATAAAGATCCTCCAAAATCCCCGCTGTAAACACTTTAATATGTCAACACAATGAAACCTAGCGTTCAGATTTCTGTCATTTTATGCAAATTAGTGCATATTTATTTTTACATATAGTGCTTTTTTTTTTGTGCACATTTGAACATAATGCAGCAAAAAAAAAAACATAATACAAGACAATATACAGGTGCATCTCAATAAATTAGAATGTCATGGAAAAGTTCATGTATTTCAGTAATTCAGCTCAAATTGTGAAACTCGTGTATTAAATAAATTCACTGCACACAGACTGAAGTAGTTTAAGTCTTTGGTTCTTTTAATTGTGATGATTTTGGCTCACATTTAACAAAAACCCACCAATTCACTATCTCAACAAATTAGAATACTTCATAAGACCAATTAAAAAAACATTTTTAGTGAATTGTTGGCCTTCTGGAAAGTATGTTCATTTACTGTACATGTACTCAATACTTGGTAGAGGCTTGCTTTAATTACTGCCTCAATTCGGCGTGGCATGCACAGACTGTGGAAACTTAGCACTGGACTTCAAGCAACTTGGGCTATTAGCTTCTCCACCCTTCCTCCAGACTCTAGGACCTTGGTTTCCAAATGAAATATAAAACTTGCTCTCATCTGAAAAGAGGACTTTGGACCACTGGGCAACAGTCCAGTTCTTCTTCTCCTTAGCCCAGGTAAGACGCCTCTGACGTTGTCTGTGGTTCAGGAGTGGCTTAGCAAGAGGAATACGACAACTGTAGCCAAATTCCTTGACACGTCTGTGTGTGGTGGCTCTTGATGCCTTGACCCCAGCCTCAGTCCATTCCTTGTGAAGTTCACTCAAATTCTTGAATCGATTTTGCTTGACAATCCTCATAAGGCTGTGGTTCTCTCGGTTGGTTGTGCATCTTTTTCTTCCACACTTTTTCCTTCCACTCAACTTTCTGTTAACATGCTTGGATACAGCACTCTGTGAACAGCCAGCTTCTTTGGCAATGAATGTTTGTGGCTTACCCTCCTTGTGAAGGGTGTCAATGATTGTCTTCTGAACAACTGTCAGATCAGCAGTCTTCCCCATGATTGTGTAGCCTAGTGAACCAAACTGAGAGACCATTTTGAAGGCTCAGGAAACCTTTGCAGGTGTTTTGAGTTGATTAGCTGATTGGCACGTCACCATATTCTAATTTGTTGAGATAGTGAATTGGTGGGTTTTTGTTAAATGTGAGCCAAAATCATCACAATTAAAAGAACCAAAGACTTAAACTACTTCAGTCTGTGTGCAATGAATTTATTTAATACACGAGTTTCACAATTTGAGTTGAATTACTGAAATAAATGAACTTTTCCACGACATTCTAATTTATTGAGATGCACCTGTACTGTGATTAATCAACTGGAGAAGTATAGTGATGTCTAATAGTTGAAAATGTTACCCTTTAACTGTAGATAAAAATGAATAAATAGGCTACAAATTGATACTTGTTTGCAGGGCAAGTTAAATATGAACCAAGCAGAAAAATCAAGCTTTTTTTTGCTTTCTTCTCCCTCCTTTGGTTTTCTCTAGTTGTTTCCCATCTAAGACAATGCAGGACACCTGTGGCCGGTTGTATAAACTGCTTAGACTAGTTAGACACCTATTTTTTTTCTACAAGACTAGTCATAACTTTTTAAAGTCAGTTACATAAAAACTTAGATTGGTCTAATTTGAATCTGTAAAGCACGACTGATAACCACTTGGTTTACTGCTAGTTAGTCAAACTAGTTCTAAAGACACAGTCTTAATGTGGTGACTAATGCTACTGGCCTCTGGAGCCACGGTGTGAGGAGAATGTTCTCATGTTTCCATGGAAACCGAATCCACAGATGGAGTTGAACTCGAACATGGAGTGAAGCGTCCTACCTGAGCACAAACTGGAACGAGGTGGAGAGAAATGTATTAATACATATGTAGATGAACAGTAGATGTCGTTACCTGGATCTTCTTGTGTTCTTGTGTTGGTTTGGTGCTGTAGACTCACTGCTGGGGTGTGTTTGATGATTGCATGGGGAATGACGTGTTTAATTCTGCGTGGTCTACGGCATCATTCCACAGTCGAAAATATTTACCACACTAAACTGTATCCAGTTTGTTTATTATCACGATAATAAATAAAAATAATATGATAACAAATACCCGTTTCCAACATCAAGCAGTTTGATGGACTGTTTTTGTAGAGCTAAAATAAGTGGAAGCGAATGACACCGGAAGTAATGCACAAATTTAAGTTAAAAATGGCCACACCCACTCTTATGCTAAATAATAAGGTGGACAATTGACCAGCTTTCCTCCGTACCTGCATCTTACAATACCAAGCCTTACAAACATTCAAACGTCCTTTTAAAAGGCTTTTCAAAGAAGGCATTATCAAGCCAACATTTACCGTTTATCTTAACATAACTTTGTTTGTCTAGCTAAAATGTAGAATATGAATTTCAGCTCACTTTAAAGGGATAGACTTACCCGCATATAGTTCACCCAAAAAATTTAAAATAAATTTCATCATGTACTCACCCTCAAGTGGTTGCAAACCTGTAGGGTTTTCTTGTGTTGAACATGTTTTGAAGAATGTTGATATGGAATAAAAAATACTATGAAGTCAACTGTTTGGTTACCCATATTTTTCAAGATGTGACCTTGGACCACAAAACCAGTCATAAATTTTTCGAAATTGAGATGTATACATCATCTGGAAGCTGAATAAATAAGCTTTCCATTGATGTATGGTTTGTTAGGATCGGACAATATTTGGCTGAGATACAACTATTTGAAAATCTGGAATCTGAGGGTGCAAAAAAATCTAAATATTGAGAAAATCTCCTTTAAAGTTGACCAAATGAAGTTCTTAGCAATGCATATTACTAATCAAAAATTAAGTTTTGATATATTTACAGTAGGAAATTTACAAAATATCTTTATTGAACATGATCTTTACTTAATGCCCTAATGATTTTTTGGCATAAAACAAAAATCTATAATTTTGACCCATACAGTGTATTTTTGGCTATTGCTACAAATATCCCCCAGCGACTTAAGACTGCTTTTGTGCTCCAGGCTCACAAATATCTTCTTTCATGTCCAACAGAAGAAATAATCTCATGCAGGATTGAAACAACTTGTGGGTGAGTAAGTAATGACAGTTTTCATTTTTGGTATCTGCAGTTCTTCATCAAGTTTGCTCTTTCAATTCAGAGTCAGTTACAGAATGAATTCAAAAGTCATGAATAGTGCACAACCCTGATGACGTTACAGTGATGTGAAAAAGTAAGTACGCCCCATGAACGTTTACGTATTGATCTACATGTCAGCAATACTGTACATGATCTAATTTGTCAAACAGATTACAGAGTCTCTGTAAACATTTTTTCTTGATACAACACAAATTAAATTGAGGAACATAAAAACACAGTAGCTTCAGTAGCAGGTGTCGTTCTCTTTGGCAGTAATCATGTCTCGTAGGCGTTTCTTGTCATTGTCTTTCAGTCTCCTAAATTGGCTGTTTTGTTTTCGACAGTTTTGCCCATTTCTAGCTATAGTAATTCATCTCCCCACTGCATTGCTAGATGATCCAGATTTGTGGCGGTTCCATAACCCTCATCATTCTTTTTGTTAATTTTGTGTTGTGAGATCCACTCATTCAGGTTCAGGTTTTACATGGCCTGTATAATAATTCCCTTGTATAATGCAGTATTTTATATTGACTACATGATGTTAGATGGACTAGTAAAGAAGTTAGGAAAGTTAGAAAAGCAGCCTCAGTTTATAATGTTTCCACCATCATTCTTTGCAATTCATAAGACGTCCAACTTGTCTACACAGTTTATGATAAACATTCACTTTCAAACCAATAAAATGCATCATAGAGTCAAAGCTCCGACATTAAATGATAACATCTGCAGAGACTTAAGTATAAAACGTGTATTACAGTGTTTATCCTTTACAGTTTGGTTGCTAGGAGGAATCTTTGTTGGCAATCACCCTCAAAGCTTACAGTAGCATTACCATTTTGCTTCATTACACGTCATCTTCCATGCATCAGGCAAAGCGGTCAGCATAAGACGTTTTTGTGGCTCACAGTTACAATCCAAGATCATTTGATTTGATTGCGATTTTTGAATGCAGTGGAGTGTATTATTATTATTTGTTAATCCCTTTTGCACAAAATAAGCACAAAATATAATTTACATTTTTAACTGTCATAATAAATACTCTTTTTACCACTAATTCCCATAAACCATCCATGGAAATAAAAAAGAAAATGTGAACATTTTTAATAGTACAAATTATCACAAAATTACATTTTAATTTTAAATTAAATGTTAATAATTAAATATAATAAGAAATAATATTTTCACCACTAATTCTGATTAACCATCCATATAAGAAGTGAATGTGTATCATTTCATACAAAAGGCTTTGGAATAATAGTGAAACAGCAGAAGCAGAGACTGACCTATTCATTTTCTTTTCTTTTTTTTTTACAAAAAAAAGTTGTACAGTACAGCTCACAAAAGTTATAAATCTCTGTGCTTTCTTATGGAATACATTGCTTCACTTCAAACTGGTAAAATCAAATGGTTTTGTCCTGAAATGGTGGTTGATACATCACGTATTGCTTTGATTTTTTCATTATTGCTTCATTAATGTGCCCTTCATACTTTCATACGGTCATAGACAGATGGCATAACACACACACACACACACACACACACACATGTTGTGTTTCCATGTTTTATGGGGACATTCCATAGGCGTAATGGTTTTTATACTGTACAAACTGTATGTGCTATTGCCCTACACCAACCCTACCCCTAAACCTACCCCTCACAGGAAACTTTGTGCATTTTTACTTTCTCAAAAAAACTAATTCTGTATGATTTATAAGCTTGTTTCCTCATGGGGACCTCAAAAATGTCCCCACAAGGTCAAAATTTACTAGTATTACTATCCTTGTGGGGACATTTGGTCCCCATAACGTGATAAATACCAGGTACACACACACACACACACACACACACACTCTCTTGTGATATGCAGCAGCATTCAATCTGAGCCACATTGTCTAATGAGTGATTATTTCTATCTGTGGATATTGTTGTTTGCCTTTCTCTGTAAAAGAATATTCCAGCATAAATACAACTAAAGCTCATTTAAACATCTGTGGCATGTTGTCAGACGCACCAGATGATAAATTTGTCCCTCTGTTGGTGCTTGTGTGCTACAGCTCTAACACCTCTAGGTGGCATTTTCTCTAGGTACTTGTAAGGAAGTTCCTTTCTGGTATCCTTGGAAAAGTTACTGTGTTTACTGGTTTCATGACAGGATCTAAGAAATTGGATTTAACTGTACACATCAAGGTAACAGTGGTTTTATCAAACTAGTTTCATGTCAACACATATAATGTTTTGTGATACTTTCATAAACAGTGCCTCTGTCCCAAAACCTAGTAAGCAGCCCCTGATGTCTGTTTACTAAGCATTTTAAATGAAATTGTATCTCATATCATAAGTGATCTGTTTGGCTCTACATAGAGAATGTCAAACAAGACTCAGTGAATTTATGTGATACCAACAACGTGATAAGCATAAAATATGCCACATATATAGGATAAAATAGTCTTTTTAATCAGATTGAATGATTTCTACGCATATTTTTTGTTATTGACTGACAAAACCCCGAATCATTTGAACAAATTCGCAAAATGATTCACTGTTTCGAACGGTTCTGAACAGTTATGACGTGACGAAGCCCTCAAATCACGTGTGTTTGGCAGTTTGATACAATCTTTGAATCACTGATTCGAAACAAACGATTCACAGAAGTTTCGAAGCTCCACGGTGATGATGCTTTAGAATTTGGCCAAAATCATTTTTCTTTAAATGAACATTCTTTGCATGGACAGCAGCACCTGAAAGTCTCCCTACGTAGACAGCTTATTAGGTTTCGAAACAAAAACACTGTTTTAATGCCTTGGTCCATATAGCCTACTTTGTTAGTGCATTACTGTAAACATGATTTCCCAGACAGCAACATAGTGTTGGCCCAGATCCGGCCCACATCTGGCCCATGTGAAATCCATGCGGGCCAGATGTGGGCCGGATCTGGGCCGAAACTGTCTGCTGTCTGGGTTTTGTTTGCTTTTACATTAAATGCAGATTAAATTATTTTCTTTGATAATTTACAGCTTTATTTAACCTGAAACATTCCTTATATGAATTGCTAAAATGCTTCAAGTGAGGTTTTTGTCGTAATAATAGAAAAGAGAGGATGATGAATTGTACTAAATACTCAGACAGTGTGCATAGATCAGTGAATATTTAAATACGTTATCATTCTTATTCTTTACATTTCAAATGTAATATCTTGTATGCCAACATTTTTGCATTTATATATATATATATAAATGCAAAAATGTTGGCATTCTTAAATCCCATTCTGTTTATGAAAAGTTCAGCAGAAATGTGAAATATATTAAGACAGAGGTAAATGTATTAAAATATGACATTTGAAGGGAAGTTTCCGGATTCACACAGAGTTTTCAGGCATCAGGCATTTCTGTCAGAGCCTCGGGGACAAAAGATGAAGTATCTAAATAATTCAAATAAGATGATTTTCCCCGTTGAGTTTTCTGAAGATCTGCTGCTATATTAGGTTATGTGGCGCAAACTGATAATGTCTACATTATATATCTATCTAGCTAAATATATATCTCTATTTTGCGGTAAATATCTATATAACATATATGCAAGAGCATGTTGTCGTCGTTTTAGGAGTGCTTGCCATTTAACCAGCTCCTTGTGCATCTCACGCGTGGCATTGTGCTCAGCTGCACAAAACACACACACACACACACACACACACACACACACACAGATTCACACTCAGGTGCTCACATTGTTCACTTGGTCTGTCTAGGTAGTGCAGTTGTAAAGGGGAATTTAACATGTCTCACTGATCAATGTGTGTGTAGTTCTCCAGGGATAGTGTGACCCAACATTGCTTGTCATTTGTGCTCGGATTGAAGGCAAAAATAAAAGTACTCATTTCTTTCTTTGTATAGGTAACATTGTGTTTGCCTTTCTCTTGCTAGAAATTAATACCACACACAAAACCTTGTATCTATGCAGAAATATTTACACATTAAAGGAATAGTGCACCAAATTTGTTTTAATTATTTTGTCATTGTTTTCACTCCCTCATGTTGTTTCAAACGTGTATGCTGTTATTTATTTATTTATTGTGAAATGCACATTTTAAATATGTAATATAATTTTTTTTACATTTATAAACATAGAAAATATAATAATAAATTACTTTATATTATATATATTATGTACGTTTATTGGTTTTTTAATAAATAAATAATAAATGAATGAATAATCGTATATATAATTTTAATATAATTAAATAATTTCTTTATTACAATTTCAAAATGTTTTTACAAATATATACACACATATATATATATATATATATATATATACTTAAATATTATATATATATT
>NW_015557091.1:6258-19286 GCF_001515605.1 Sinocyclocheilus anshuiensis | reverse complement strand
TACTTAAATATTATATATATATTTGTATATTTGTGTGTGTATATATATATATATATATATATATATATGCACTTAAACATTTTATTTAAAAAAATAAAAACCTTTATTTAAAAAATATATATATATCCACAGAAGAAAGTAAGTCATACAGTTTTGGAACCACATAAGGGCGCGTAAGTGATGACAGAATATACATTTTTGGGTGAACTGTCCCTTTAAGAATGAAGAGTTTAACATCTAAACTATTTTCATGAAACAAAATGAGGAAAAGATTCAAGTTTTCTGTGCAGGATAAAAAGATTCCTACTGCCCTTCTCTTTCTTCGAATGTTCTGCCAAGCATCCCTCCAGCTTTCACACATTCACCCTTTTGTTTTTCGCTCATTCACGCGCTCACTTTCTCCATATGGCACTTTGCATTGTTCTGCATTGTAGAAGCTCCAGTATCTCCAGAACACGACACAAAATTTGAGTATCAAAAAGGTCGTAGTAAAGGTTCATATCTCCGACTCCCTGCGGTATGACCTTTGCTCCGTGCAACGAGGGTTCTGCAGTCGCTCGAAATCATGTCGAGGGGTTCTCTCTGGGCTGAGGCTCATTGCTCGCTCTGGCTTTATCCTTTCCGGACTGTTGTCCTCCTCCTCTTCGTGGCTCAGGATCGCCAGCTCGTTCTCGTAGCAGAAGGAGTTGGCGCTGGGCACCACCAGGTACTTGTTTTCCATCATGTCCTTGGCACTGCAGCGCGGGGTGGACGGTACCTCGTACGTCTTGTGGAAGTGTGAGTAATCAACCTTGTATTGGTTCTTTTCCTCGAACAGAACCGGCTCGAATCGATGCCCCCAGAGGATCTCGCTAGCCAAGTAGGAGCTTCGCGCCTGCGCTGTCATGGCCGTGGCCTCCACCATTCCCTCCAAGATGACCACGATCTCAAAATCCGCCGTTTCGAGGTCCTGCTTGCTGATGCCGAACAGAGGGCTCACCTGGTCAATTTGATGCAGGATGGTGATTGGTGAGACGAGGAAGATGCGGTCGAGTCCTTTGTCGAAACCAACGTTAATGTCTAGCTGGTCTAGCGGGATGTACTCGCCTTCAGCCGTAACCCGCGGCTTGATGAGCTGCGCTCGGACATGCGCCTCAACGATGTGACTCTTTCGCAAGTTCCCCACTCGCCACATCAAGCACAGTTTTCCGTCACGCATTGTGATGATGGCGTTTTGCGAGAACAGTAGAGTCTGCGCTCGCTTCTTGGGACGTGCCATTTTGGCCATGATTGTGCCAATCATGAAGCAGTCGATGATGCTGCCCACGATGGACTGGAAGACCACAAGAAACACCGCGAGAGGACATTCTTCCGTCACGCAGCGGAAACCGTAACCGATGGTCGTTTGCGTCTCGATGGAGAACAGGAACGCCGCGATGAAGCCATTTACTTGCAGCACGCAGGGTGTGAAGTTATCGTCCCCTGCCGGATTGTCCAAGTCACCATGAAGAAGCGCGATGACCCAAAACGCCAAGCCAAATGCTAACCAAGAAATCACGAAGACTAGCGTGAAAACAAGTAGCATGTAGCGCCAGCGGATGTCCACACAAGTGGTGAATATGTCCGCCAGGTAGCGCTGGGACTTCTCGTCCATGTTGGTGAACTGCACATTGCACTGTCCGTTTTTCTTCACAAAACGGTTGCGACATTTCCGCAGAGTGTGGATTTTGCCGTTGCCGTATCCATTCATCCCTCCACCGTGCATGGTCGTCAAGCGCAGACCATCCTCCTCCGTCGACACAATGCTGTAGCGACCGATCCGACCCACGCTCATTCTCTTTAGCACTCCACCTTCTTATCTTTGCGATCTGGTGTTCCCTCTCTTTTGGAGAGGTTTAGTAGTAGTACGAGTCCAGGGTGGTGGGTGGTTTAGTTGTAGTGTTGTTGGGACAGGTCCAATCCAAAGTAGAAGCCCTTCGATTTCCTCAGACCCTTGAGAAAAAGAAACAGATCATCAGTGTAGCGTGTTGGTATCTGTTCATAAAACTAAAAATAAGAATAGTGCAATTTGAGTGCAACGCTGCTTATAAAAACATTCTTACATCACAGTAATCGTTTCAGCAGATGTTTTTCCAAGCAATTTGCTGCATTTATTATTATAGACAGGGAGTTACAAGTATTTGTTAGAGCATTGCTAGGTGGTTCTAAGTGTTTGCTAGGTGGTTTCTAGGGCGTTGCTGGGTGGTTGCTAGGGTGTCCTAAATCTTTGTTAGGTCGTTGCTAGGGTGTTCTGGGTTTTTGCTAGGTGTTTGCTAAGGGGGCTCTGAGGGTTTGCTAGAGCATTGCTGTGTGTGTTTGTTAGAGTATTCTTAGTGTTTACTAGGGTGTTGCTAGGTGGATGCTAGGATTTCTGGGTGTTTTCTAGGATCTTTCTAGGTGGTTGCTAGTGCTACAGTGTTCTGAATGTTTGCTAGGGCATTGCTTGGTGGTTGCTAGGGTGTCCTGAATCTTTGGTAGAGCATTGCTAGGGTGTTCCGAGTGTTTACTAGGGTGCTGCTAGGCGTTTGCTAAAAGCATTCTGTGTGTTTGCTAGAGTGTTCTCATTGTTTACTAGAGCGTTGCTAGGGGGTTTTGAGTGTTTGCTGGGACGTTGCTAGGTGTTTGCTAGAGTGCAATAGGTTTTAGGTGGTTGTAGGCTTGCTGGGTGTTTTCTAGGATGTTGCTAGGTGGTTGCAACAGTGTTCTGAATGTTTGTTGAGGTGTTGCTAAGTGGTTGCGTGGCTTTATGGGTGTTTTCTAGGATGTTGCTACAGTGTTCTGATTGATTGTTAGGGTGTTGCTAAGTGGTTGATTGGGTGCTCTGTATGTTTGCAAGGGCGTTGCTAGGGGATTGCTAGGCTGTTCTGGGTGTATTGAAAGTTTTTATTGATATTTTGCTGCATTGTATAAAATATAAGTATTTATAACCATAACTTCTCTTACATCTGGCATCTTGAGTTTGTTGCAGGTCTTTCTGGGATTGCTTCCTTTGTGAAGAATACTGCAATACTGCCTTAAATTGTGAGTGAAAGGAGATCTTTGACATCAAAAGCACTTCTATGATGCCTTAAAATGCTTTCTATGTAGAAAGCTCGCTAGGGTTTAGAGCTAAAACGTGCCTAAAGGAGCACATTCATTTACTTTAGTTTCACCTGGTTTCAGACTGTGAGATCCGATATTAGCTTGTCATTGCACAGGCTGGATAGTGCATGATATTAGCGTGTCCAGGTCAAGGCAGGACACAGGTTTCATTTCAGGTTTCTCATGTATGTGTTTTTGTTCTCGGCTTGTACATTATTGATCAGAGCTCTGTTTTAAAGCTGCTTAACACAACAGAGATGTTCTGGCTATCAAATCACACACACACAACCCCAGATGTCCATCAGGAGACTCGAATCTTACCCTCCGAAACATTTGCACCAGTGTAAAAATGACGTAAAAGGGGTGTTAACGTTTTGGGAGTTTGTGTATGTGCCCAGTGTGTGTTTGAGAGTGTTTGTGCACACGTGCTTGAGTTTTAAACACATCATTCAGACACTCAGGAGATTTGTGTCTGTATGAGGCATTGGCCATGGGTGCCATCCCACAATCCTCTAGAGATGCTAAGTGGGTTGAAGAGGGGGAGGGCCATGAGGTAGCTGGGGATAGACAGAAAAGTAACATAAGACATGGAATAAATGAAGGTTATGAAGCAAAAAATAGGGAAGAGAGATAGAACTGATGTACAACAAAAACCAAGAAGGGAGGAAACCCCGTGGCCTGAAATCTAAATATATACAGTCCGCGCTCAGAGAGGTTTCGTGCTTTATTTGTCTGGCCTGCTTCTGCGTACCATACAGCGACGTCATTACTGTCACACTTACAGTATTGCTGGCATTTCTTCACTTATTCTTCAGATTAATATCTGGAGAACACCGGTGTTATTTTAGTATTATTTACATACTATTATATTATTTATAAAATGTAGAATTTACATTGTACACAGTAATTGAATTACTGAAAACTCTTGATAGATCTCTTTTTTCAAAATGTCCTGCAACCTAAAATCTAAAGTTTACTTTAGGAAATTATGATCAATCTATATTTACCTTTTTTTTTTAGTTGCCAATGCAGTATTTCTAATTTTTAAATGTGAGTTTTATCTAATATTTGTATTTAATTTGATTTCAGCTTTATGTCAATCAACAAAAATGATTTTAAATAGTTTTAATTAACAATATAAAAACTCAAGAACACAATACATATGCCATTTTTTATTACATAATTTGTTTTGCATTTTCTTTAAATTTTTTGTAAAGATTTTTTTCTTCAGTGTTATTTTGGTATTATTTATATAGTAGTATTTATTTATATTTTGTGTTTTTTACATTTTCAGTTTTCATTTGAATTTTAGTTTAAGTTTAGTGATTTTTTGTGTGTGTGCTTGTCATTTTATTAGTTTTTTTCCCTCTTTTAAATATTGAAATTTATTGTCATTTCAGTTTTAGTAATTTTAGTACTTCAGCCTAAACATATTTTATTTCAGTTAGTTGCCAAGGCAAGGTTTTCGGACTTTTCAAGTTTTTAAGTAAATATTTTTCATCTAATATTTATATTTTATTTTATGTCAGCTTTATTTAAATGACTGAAAACGATTTTTAATTAGTTAAGTTAGGTGTGCAGTTTAAAAATCCCATAAGATTGAATATAACTTCCTATTATATAATATATGTCTATATATTCTGGACAATCTGTGAGTCATGTTTACTCGTGCAAAAGTTTCCCTGGGTGTTGCTATTCTGTTTTTTAGGTAGTCTAGATAGTTAGATTTAGTAGATCTAGTTACTATGGTTAGCTCTGAAGAGAATGCACTTTTTGTTATCCCCCCCCCCACCCACAACTTTTCAGAATGTTCTGTTTGTTTGATGTGATACTTGATAACATCATTACATAATTACAGTGGCTGAAGCGTCTCTAGGCTGTCTGCAGGTAGAAGGCAGAAGGGTTACAATTAGTGGCTAAACAACATGATACCTGATCTGTACACACACTCACTCATGCATTCATACACACACAGAAACACTGCAGTATTGCCTGTATCTGAGCTCTCGGTGTCTCGCATCATTTCAGTGCCATCATCGTTAGGCCTTTTACCACAGTACAGTTGTCTCAGATAACAGAGTTAGAAAGAGAAAGCTTGTGAATGCTTTAGAACGAAATCCAACAGTAAACAAAACTAAAATGCAAATAAATAATTACACAGAATATAAACATATACTTTTAATGCAATTAAATGCATAAAAAATGTTAGGAAGCTTATAATGTTTGTCATGTGATATCTAAAGTAACTGTAAAAGGTGATGTAAGTTTTAAAATACATAAAATTATACCAAAGTGATTTAAAGGTCAGATCAACATTTTCACTTTGGAGATTTCGCAATATAGATATTGAAGAAATGTAACTAATTGTGAAGTTTTGTGCACGAACAAGAGGTGTCATTTTAGCAAAAAGATAAAAATGAGATGACGTATGGTGGTGTGTTGCTGCTGGTTTTGGGGCTACGGTGCACCCTCAGGAGGTAGTTGACTTGTGAGGGAACGGTGAGTTGTAGGTTGTAGCAGCAGATTTGACCGGAGAATGTCATGATGTCTGTCCGTGAACCCAAGCAGAACAGAATGTGGGTCATGGGAATGACCAAGTGTATGGAAAAGTTAAAGATTTTACCCCAAACTCAAGTGATCTGTTGATGCATGACCTGAAGCAGAAAGTTCATGTAAGATATTTGAAGTTTAAAGTGTTTGCTATTAGCATTTTGCAGTATTCAGTGCAGTAATGTTTATATTACTGTACACTATAAAAACAAACCTAGAACCTCACTAAAATAGAAACCTATAGAATTGACCATTTGCACTCAATTTGTTTGGGCAGATTTCATCCCATGTGTTGCGTAAGGACGACCTAAATTTAACATGCTAAAGAAATTAGGTAAAGTCCTAACATTTGTCAAACTAATTACTTATAAAAAGTAACTCTTGATTGTTAAAATAACATTTAAAATAACTCTTTTACATGTCATACATGTACATATACTGTAATTCTTACCTTAAAGAGCAATTAATACCTGATTTAACCCTTAAAAGTTAGTTTTGTTAGTATAAATGAATGCGTGTAAGTTGATTCAGCAATATTACTTGAATAAAACCAGTTAACTTAGATGTTATCATTTTTAGGGAACTGAAACAGGTCTGGGGAAACTGGTCTGAGTGCTGGGGAAAAAAATCTGTAGACTTCAGTTTTACATATTTAAGTAATTTGAACAATTAAATGAAGTAGAAACAAAAGTAAATATGTAAATTAAATACTTAAACCAGCAGTAGTTTACTTAAACTGCAATTTATTCATTTGATTTTTTATAACATTATAACATATTATTTGCACTGAGAAATGTTGTAGAAACTTCAGAAATTCAGTAATACATTGAATTAAACGAAATTTTGGAGAATAGAAAGACTGAAATAGTATTTTCTTGTACATTTTTGTTTTATTCACAACTTTGAAATATAATAGTTTACAGTTATGTAAAGTAAAAAAAAATCTTTAATAAGACTGAAAGAACTAGACTACGTAAGCTCATCAATGTAGTGTAATGCTGTAATGTTGACAGTGTTGACTGATAAAACCGACGGTTTGTCACTCTCAAATTCTCCCTGCCAGCTTTTAATCAGGTTACTGTGTGGTCAATGAATTATTTAATCATTTGCAGTATTGAATTGCTTTTTTATCATCATCTGACGCTGCAGAGCCTTCGAGACGGCATTCTGTCCAGAAAGTGTAGATGAGATGAATTACTGTCAGTCCAGAATTACAGACATTTTCCTAAAGCAAACTTTGACCTTGCATATGTTGATTTGGTTTGACAGTGAACTGACCTGAACTTCAGTATTTGACTTCATTTAAATGTGACAGATTTCTTTGAACATCTTTATGATATGAAGCATATGATGATTAATGACTTCATGCATGCGTGCTGCTTGCGGCCTAGATTTCTGCAGTATTTAACACTAATCGTTTTGTCACATTACCTGCTGTTTTCTGCAGTTTCTGTGCCAAGAAGTTATTTTTCAGCAATATTGGTAACACTTTATGTTCTGTTGATTGCATGAAAAAAATTGCACTTATGCAATGCTTGACAGATCATTAGGAAATGTACCTTCAAATGTCATAAAACTCAGTTAAATTAGGTCTATACTGAGAAATTCAAAATTAATATTCTGGCCTATATGTTACAAAGCTTTTTCATGCATATTCATATTAGAACTCGAACATAAACGTTTTATCTGATTTATACAAAATATAGTTATTGCATAAAATGTTTACTGAAAATGTCAATTTTATATACATTTTATACTCTTTTATATACATTTTATATAATATACTATTATAAAAATATTATTAAAAGTGCCACTCTACTGTTTTATTATCGTATTATTAGCATTTTTGTATTTATACACAGACAAAAAAACAAACGAAGTAATGGACAGATACATGCAGGTACTATAAATGTACATGCTCAGCTACGCCACAATAGCAAAACAAACAAAAAAAGGCTGTAAGAGCAATGTATGTACAACAAATACTGTATTACATAAGAGTAACGCCTGTGGTCGGATTGTTAGTATCCGTGTGAAAGTGGTCAGTGATGCATTTCTTCACGTCTGCTTGAATTATTCATATGCATGTGGATTTTGTTCTGTTTGTTAACATTGTTTTGTTGGTCTGACAGTGGCGATTCTTTAGCATTTAAACCTGTGTGAATCACTATGAAATAGTAGATGAGTTTGAGCGGTCCGGCACCACAAGGGGTCAGAGGAGCTCTGACCTCTTCAGCAACATGAACATGACTATCACGCACTCAAACACACACACACACACACACACACACACACACACACACACACACACACACACACTTTCATCTGCACAGTGTTTCTACTGAAGTAGTTCCTGAACAGAAGCATGTGTGAGTGCGGGACTCTGGAGACAAAATTGTCCTCGGAAGTGAGCAAAATCTGACAAAACTTCCCTTTGGGGACATTCAACGACGTCCTCATTTGGAAAAACGATTCATAAGTAAATGCAGAAAGTTTTAGCATTTGGGTTTGTCTGTGTTATGTGCTCGTTTAGTGTGTGTTTGTGCGTTATGTTATGATGTACTTCACTTTTGGCATCTCTAAATGTCAGGGAGATAATAAAAGTGTGACTCGTTGGAGATAAAGACACACGTGTGAAAGTTTACAGGTGCATTGAGTTCATTCTTGCACTATAGAATGAAAGTACAGCTTATTTTTACTTAGCTCGTGCAACAAAATATTCCTATGGCACACTCTGAAAAGCATATTTAGTATGCATGAATTTCTGCTCAATATCAGGTCATTATAATCAGGTCAGTTAACGATGTTCTGATGAAGTTCAGTGACTGATTATTCCCAGCACACATTAAAACATTTATGCATTGGGAGTTAAAATAACTGTTAATTAATTACATTTATTTTGTATTTTATTTAATACAAACATTGTATGTGATTGAATATATTTTGTAATATAACATTGTCTTTTTTAATAAAAGAAAATCTAAAATAAATAATAATTATAAAATGATCAAATAAAAATAATATTTAACATTTGATTATTTCATACTGAGTTCAAGTTCACTGTATCAAAACAATTTTTACAATGCTGTTTTTAGTTTTATACTTATCTTTAGACCCGCCGTATTTGGTGCAACAATAAACTCACAGACCCCAGCTGCTGCGCAGGCATTACGTTTAACCCTTTACAAACTTTCTGTTTATTTTTAGAGCGTCATTTTAATTTGCATTGACAGCAATGATGTAATATGTAATAACTGTGCATATAACTGAGATTCTAGTAGCTAAAAGTATAATATTAAATGGCAACACATTTGAAAACAGTGGTAAAGTTTAGAGGGATGTTGCTTACCTTGCGTTTTGTAAGGGGTCCTCGCCCTCTGAGAGAGAGTGTGTGTGTGTGCTGTGGCGTTGTGGTGTGTTATCCAAACTGGAGCATTTGATGAGCGCTTGTGCAGCTCGTGATGGGGATCCAGAGCTCTGCCATCTCGACCTCACACACACACATTGTCCATCTCAGATTCATATCCTATGTTCCACTTGTTTTTTCATTCTTCCCCTTGTAAAAGCACATATATTCCAGATCAGAAGACGAGAAACGGCCCCAAACGCTCCGAGACTCTCTCTAGTGAGCCAACACTGAGTTCTGACTGAATCAAAGCATCAGTGAGCTCGTGATGGGCAGAAAGTCATGAAGAGACACTTGAGTTTGGAGAAGTGCATGTCCTCCTGCTGCTCTGCTCCACTCCACTGTCGTCTTTGCATTCTCTGCACACTCAGATCTTCTTTTCTCCCCAAAACGAGAAAGGAATACGCCGGTTCTCTCTCATGCACCTGCTGGCTTCATCTTCATCTGCCATCAGATCTATCAGTGCTGCACTTTTCTCATCTCTCTCCATCCCTCTGGTTCTCTCTCACCCCTCCTGCTCTTTTTCTCCCTCCCACGGCACAAGCGTTCCAGCGTTTTGTCACTTGATGCTCTGCTGTGGTCATATGGACACACACACACACACACGCACGCACACAGTCCTCTAATTCCCACTAAAAGGGATTATTTTGCCTATAAAAAGCGGCAAATTATTGCACTACATCATGTGTGTATGTGTGTATATATATATATGTGTATATGTATATATATATATATATATATATGTGTATATGATTTTACTATTTTAATATAATTTTTTTTTATTATAGTAGAGAGTATTATAGAGCAATATTTTTATAATTAGAAGTCAGCATAAATTAAAGGCTGCACAACAAATTATCATAAGTTATAAATATTTTACAATTTAAATATTATTTTTGACTGTATTACAGTAATGAGTATTACAGTTCATTTTTTAATTATAAAAATCAGCATAAATTAAAGGCAGTACAACAAATATTATCATGATGTATATATATTTTACAATTTAAATATTATTTTTACTATCATAGTAAAGAGTATTGTAGTACAATCATTTTATTTAATTATAAAATTAGCATAAAGGCAGTACAACAAATATTTCGTAATGTATAAACATGTTACAATTTAAACAATACATTATTTTTTGCATTACAATAATGCAATCAGATTTTATGTGCTTGAATCTCATGACAATAATGTCACAATGCAAAAATTATGAATGGACTTGATTTTCTTAATGCAGAATATAATTTCTTCAGTGAAGGGTGCATTCATAAAGTATCATGTTCTTGACCCAATTGATCTTTTGTAATTTTCTGGTTTATTAAATATGGATCAATCACTCACACTGAACTTTTGCATTCTTGATCACAATACTAACTCTAACTGTGAGCATTAGTAATAGTGACGCTTTTCTTCGTTTTCCACTGCTTGCATCCTCTCTGTCTATTTTTGTAGTATTTGCCGCAACAGTTTTTTTGAAACTAAATTTAATCTTAGCTTAGAATCTTAAATACCAACCAAACATCAGCACTTTTGTTTTTACCCACAAAGCTGTGAAGATGTCAGTTTTCATAGTGTGTGTGTGTGTGTCTGTGTGTGTGTGTGTGTGTGTGTGTGTGTGTGTTTGTGTCCGGCAGGCAGGTTCTGAACACTTGAAGTCTCCATGGTGATTGGCACACCATCAGTGCTTTGAAGCATTTTTCGGTGTTTCCTGGAGAGAGTCAGGGTCTCCATGGTGATCTAGAGCTGCAGCATCACGCTTTCCAAAAATGAAACGGACAGAGAAAGGGAAGATGGCTGGAACGTGAAGTACTGGAGGGTTAAACCAGAACATCGCACACAACACAACACACACACACACACACACACACACATCTGTTGAAGCGCTCTCTCACACTGTTGCTGTCATTAATGTCATGTGCAGCAGTCAGTCGGGAGATTTTCTATATTGCTAAAAAAGAAATGCATTAGATAACACCTAGTCAAGCATCACACACCCTAACAACCCTATACAAACTGCGCAGCAACATGCTAAAAAATTCACAACATCTTAGCAACAGCTTAAAAAACGCTCACCTAAACAACCACAAAAGCAACATCTTCACAACCAGCCAGAATGCTCTAGCAACTATATTTCAGTATACCCAGAACACCCTAGCAACTGCATAGCAGCCTATACAACCACCCATAATCTAACAACTATATATATCAATATACCCAGAATGCCTAGGCAAATGCATAGGAACGCCCTGGCAACCACCCACAGCATCCTAACATCATGGTGGAAAGTTTTGTGAGAAAACACCTTTTAGATTTTCGTTAGAAAGTATAGAAATAATGTTCTGGGTGGTTGCTAGGGTATCGCTTTCTGGTTGCTAAGGCTTTTCTTTATTTTATTACAGAGATTCTAGAATGTCCTAAGGTATTGTTCTGAGTATTTTTAACATGCATATAGTTGCTAGAGCATTCTGCGTGGTTTTGAGGATATTGCTTTGTTGTTGTTTAGGTGATTTCTTTCCCCCCCTCGCCATTACAAAGCTAGAGTGTTTTAGGTAGTTGCTAAGGTGTTGCTAAGGTTTTTTTTTTTTTTTTTTTGCTATGCTGTTGTTAATGTGTTGTTCTGGGTATTTTTAACATGTATGTAGTTGCTACAGCATTCTTTGTGGTCCTGAGGAGGTTGCTTTGTGGTTGTGTGTTTTTCCGTATGTTGCTATGGCGTTGCTATGCAGTTGCTATGCAGTTGCTATGGTGTCATTCTGAGTATTATAAACATGTATATCGTTGCTAGATCATTCTGGGTTGTCCTGAGGATGTTGCTTTGTGGTTGTTTAGGTTAGTGTTTTTCCGTATGTTGCTATGCAGTTGGTAGGGTGTTATGGGCAGTTGCTAAGGTGTTACTGAATGTTTTCAGAATGTTGCTGCACAGTTTGTAGGTTGCTAGGGTGCATGATGCTTGCTTGTGCAACAGCATCACAACACTAGGGTGTTTTGGGTGGTTGCTAGGACATTGTTTTGATGTTGCTAAGGCTTTGTGAGTGTTTTATTTACAGATTCTAGAATGTTGTGGTTGGTTGCCAAGGCGTTGCTATGCAGTTGCCAAGGTGTTATTCTGAGTATTTTAAACATGTATATCATTGCTAAATCATTCTGGGTGGTCCTGAGGATGTTGCTTTGTGGTTGTTTAGGTGAGTGTTTTTCAGTATGTTGCTATACAGTTGCTAGGGTTTTCTGGAAAGCTGCTAAGGTAGAAGATTTTTTTAATGTTTTTTAAAATTACTTTCTGCAATGTAGTTGGTAGGGTAGATGTATGTTGTGGGTGGTTGCTTTGTGATTAAGTTGTTTTGAGTTTTAGCACGTTGCTATGAAGTTACTAGCATTTGTTAGAGCATTGCTAGGTGGTTGTTAGGGCATGTTTTGAGTGTTTTCAGCACATTGCTATGCAGTTGCTAAGGTAAGTTGGGTGAAGTACACCTTTCCACAGCAAGCTGCATGATTTAGGAAATTATTCAATGACTCAAATGGGACAAGTTGGGGTTATTGTGTTTTTTCAAATCACTAACCTTAAGTAGGATAAATGATAATAATGATACTTGACTAAATCCACACTAACTTAGCAGCTCCTGGTTTACCTAGCATCCATCTTCTCTTCTCTTGTGCTGTGTTTGCTTCTGGAGATGTAAAATTGAAGATTCTTGTCCTCCCACATGCAGACTATTGTTCTTAGACGATTGCTCTCTCTCTCTCTCTCTCTCTCTCTTTCTCCCTCTCTCTCTCTCTCTCTCTCGCTCTGGCTCTCTGCACACAGGACCGAGTCTGCTCTCTCAGAGCTCACTGCAGCTCAGCTCGAACCCAAAGGGCTCCCTCCAGTACTCCGCCAGCTACCATAGTAACCAGACCCTGGCCCTGAGTGATTGCGTGTCCGCACCACAATCTCAGCAGCCTCAACCCCCTCCACGCTCCAGCGGGCATC
>NW_015557091.1:3237-6187 GCF_001515605.1 Sinocyclocheilus anshuiensis | reverse complement strand
GTTTTTACACGCTTTCTCTCTCTCTCTCTCTCTCTCTCTCTCTCTCTCTCTCTCTCTCTCTCTCTCTCTCTCTAGTCTTTCTGCTCTATTTCAGGTTTAGTCTTTGAGCCAATTCTCATTGTTTCTCTTCTCTTTCATAATATGTGTTTTCTGTTTCTTGTCCATTTTCTCTTTTCACACCTTCATATTTTGTTGTTCTTTTTGTGCTGTGTGTTTGCAGTGAATCTTTTGTTCTGGGATGCATTGAATATTTGGTGACTAAGCGTGACTCTGTGTAAGTCTGAATATTTTATTGCTCCGATGTTGCTCTTTTCGTAGTGCTGTAAGTGATTTTTGTGGAATACCGCACAGAATGCCAGTACTACCTGACAGATATATCACTGACAGACGAGAAATCACACCTGTCTGAGTGACAGCACTCGACTCTGTACGTTTTACGCAATCGGATTTGCTGTGTTTTGGTTTTAAAGACACAGTGTTTTGGTTTAGGGTTTGCCTGATTCAGTTTGCCCCTGCTGGTAGTGACCCTGGAGCACAAAAGCAGTCTTAAGTCGCTGGGGTATATTTTTAGCAATAGTCAAAAAACTTTGTATGGGTCAAAATTATCGATTTTTCTTTTATGCCAAAAATCATTAGGATATTACATAAAGATCATGTTCCATGAAGATATTTTGTAAATTTCCTACCGTAAATATATCAAAACTTAATTTTTGATTAGTAATATGCATTGCTAAGAACTTCATTTGGACAACTTTAAAGGGGATTTTCTCAATATTTAGATTTCTTTGCACCCTCAGATTCCAGATTTTCAAATAGTTGTATCTCAGACAAATATTGTCCGATCCTAACAAACCATACATCAATGGAAAGCTGATTTATTCTGCTTTCAGATGTTGTGTAAAATCTCAATAAAAAAAAAATGAGCCTTATGACTGGTTTTGTGGTCCAGGGTCACATATGCAAAAAATATCTTTCGGCCATTCAAAAATTAGCTGTGCATTCAGATTAAATATTTTTGTAAATTGTTTTTTGTTTTTTTTAATCAATGACATTTTTTTTGGAACCTCTTAAGAATGAAATGGATCACTGTCTGCTGGAGCAAATTGTCGTATTTCAGTAACTATGATGATTTAAGCAAATGCTAGTTTTCTCTAGCAGCGGTTTTATATGTTAGTTTCAAACATCAAATTTCAGAAATGTCAGGTATGGGTAAGTTGTAACATTTATACTGGGGCAAGCTGTCAAACGTTTTAAATCTTGTACATTTATACAATTACAATTTAGCCAAAACAATATTTTGACATGTTACCTAATAGGCTTTGCTTTATTTTGTTTTATTTTGTTTTGTTTTTGTTTTTTGCCCCAGTCTCCTCTACATGCATTATTTATTGTTTTCTCTCTTCAGTATTATAATATCCAATTTGATGTTTATCCAAAAGTCTTGAAATTTAGAGTATATCAGTGCGTTTCTGTTTCTGCGTATCAGTTTCTGGATGAAAGATATACTGTATAGTGTGGCTGTTTCTAAAGTTTTTCTGTATAACTAGAATTTAGCAAAACTGGACAAGAGCATCCCCCGTCCTCAATTGTGAAAACATTTTATACACAAAGTAAATCATGTAATTTAATTCTAAAAATCCAGAAGTTTTCTTTTAGTGGTACAGTCGGGGTTGAGTTTATCTGTAGTCATTCTAATTAGTTAAGCCTAATTAAACTTAGTTGAAATCTACGGTGTGTCCTTATTTAGATATCTTCAGAAATGTGTGTGTCCTCTGATTGGCCGTTTCTCAGCAGGGCTCTCTGTGAGTGTGCCAGACCCACAGCATCATGGGAAAATTTGGACAGGAGAATGTCCTCTTTTGCTCTCTTTTTCTCACCTGTTTGTCCAGCAATGTTTTCTTGGCTGTGAACTTCATCAGCTTTTTAGTGCTAATTTTAGCCTCCTTAACACTGAGTAGCTCTCACGCTCAAGAGACGTGTGTGTATGTGTCAAAGAGATAAATCCAGAGAGTGATTTGTGTCTGTCTGTGCACTGACAAGTGTTTGTGTGTGTATGTTTGTGTGACTGACTGGTGCTATTTGTAGCTGGTTAGGCTCTCAGGGAGTTAAATCCATCTGCCAGCAGAACACAGTTTAGTCCAACTCACTCACACACACACACACACACACACACTGCAATTAAGTGATCTGTTCCTGTCTGCAGTATTTTGGGTCTTTATGAGTTCTTTCAGAAAATTGCTGATGCAAAAAGTTGCATTAAAAATATTGTTGTTGTTTTAATGCTGTGGTTAGATATCTTAGGTGCACTTTACATTTTTTATAGTTAGTAAATAAAATAAAGATTATTTGTATACATTTTACAAGAAAATACAATTTCAGTCTTTCTACTTAAAAATGTCATGTTTAATTCAGGGAGTTACTTGCTGTTTCTTTATAATTATTTGTAAAATTGTGAGTGAAAATTGTTTGAAAGTAATTCCTTCAATTCTTTTCAGTGTATAGAACATTTAACTTTTAACATTTACCAATTTTGACTTGATTTTCTGTGGACTGATTAAAACTACTGAAAACATAATGTAGATTAGATAACATGGTTTTAATATGTTACATTATTCATATAACTTCAAACCTAAAAAAAACTTTTTATTGATGCTTTTCAACAAAGAGAGACAAAAAAAGGAAAAAGACAACAAATGAACATTTGCTTCAATATTAAACAATATAAACCTAACCAAGATAAGCGAAAATAATAATAAAAAGGTTGGAAATATATTTCCAGATTTTTCTTTTTATATATACATTAGTTATAAAACATTAGTTATATAAAATCTGGATATATTTTCTTACCCTTATGTGGTTCCAAACCGTATGTTGTTATTTTTTACAAGTTTTATAATAATTATTGCACAGCTTTGTTCCATATCATGACACATAAGACCATGTCTGTTAA
>NW_015557091.1:0-3037 GCF_001515605.1 Sinocyclocheilus anshuiensis | reverse complement strand
GGAGTAATGATGCTGAAAATTCAGCTTTACATCACAGAAATAAATTACAGTTTAACAGATATTCAAATAGAAAACACTTATTTTAAATGGTAATAATATTTAACAATATTCCTGTTTTTACTGTATTTTTGATCAAATAAATGCAGCCTTGGTGAGCAGAAGAGACTTTTGGGCCTCACCAACCCTAAACATTTAATTAAACATAGTGTGTTTATTCTTAACTAAAAGTATTAATGAGGAACTGTAGCATTTGTTTTACTGCCTTTATGTTGATTTAAATAAAATACTATGTTATAGTAAGAAAAATTGAGACTAAAAAGTCTATTTTTTAATGCAAAATATATTTTCCCATTTTTCTTGATTCTGAGGATCTGGACTCAAGATTTACCCACCTGTTTTTGTTTTTATAAATGTAACAGTCATACATAAGAAGTTGCTGTTATTTAGAATGTTACATGATAGCAAGATGCACTTTATTTATGCAAAATGCCAAGTAAACGTCTTGGTACAAAGAGTTTATTGTGTATATATAAATATTGTAATGCAATAGTAGCTGCCTGATACCATGGTAAATGTGTGCATAGGGTATGAGTAACACTATGTTGATAAATTGGTGTGTTGGGCTGTAAAGTGTGTTTTGTGTGTGTGTGTGTGTGCTGGTCATATCTAGGCTGTCGCATCAGCTTCATTCTCCCAGGCTTTGCTGTAATGCAGTGTTTCCGCTCTGTGTCCAGAGACTTCTTTTAATAAAATCTTTCTGAAATCAGTAGTGCACTACAGCTACAGAGGATAAGTGAGCCTGATGTCATGGATACTGCTTCATACACGGCCAGAAATAAAATCTTAATTTTTTAATTTAAAAGCTTCATTATGAGAAGGATCTGTCCGACTGTACATCAGGCTCACTTATCCTCTGTAGCCGTAGTGCACTACTGATTTCAGAAAGATTTTATTAAAAGAAGTCTCTTATGTTCACAAAGGCTGCAATTATTTAATTAAAAATACAGTAAAATTGTGAAATATTATTACAATTTAAAAGAGCTGTTTTCTATGTGAATCTGATGTAAAATATAATTTATTCCTGTGAAGCAAAGCTGAATTTTCAGCATCATTACTCCAGTCTTCAGTGTCACATGATCTTCAGAAATCATTTTAATATGCTGATTTGCTGCTCAAGAAACATTTCTGATTATTATCAATGTTGAAAACAGTTGGGCTGCACAATATTTTTGTTGGAAACCATGATGCATTTTATTTTTCAGGTTTCTTTGATGAATAAAATATCAGCATTTATTTGAAATAGAAATCTTTAATAACATTATAAATGTCTTTACTGTCACTTTTGATCCATTTAATGCGTCCTTGCTGATTAAAAGTATTAATTTTGTAAAACAAAAACTGTAGCTAACTATTTGACCAAGTATTTGTGTTTTTGTGGTGTTAGTTTAGCCGGTTATGGTTCTGGTTATGTAAGGTCACCTGAGGTCACGACAGATCTGTGTCATGAATACCTCAGAAGGTGGGCTGTGTGGGGTTTGATCGCAGGTGTCCGTGATCGGACGATCCCTCGCGGGGGTGACGCTCCCATCAGCGGCCCTACGGAGGTCCTGAGTGTGTGTGTGTGTGTGTGTATCAGCCATCATGTCAGACTACAGCCAATAACGTACAATGGCATCAAGAATACAAATGAGTAACAGATATCTGAAAAGAATTAACACACACACACTCATCTCTAACGGAGGGAATATCAATTAGTTGTAGGGTAATGTAATTAGAAAAGTTCAGATAAGGTTACAAGGACATGTGTGTGTGAGTGCAAATGATTTTGTAAGATCATCTTATGTTAATGACAAGTAGAGCAGATCTGTCTGAAATCACTTCTTTTTGTGTGAATCTCACAGAAATAGTCAAGAAAGATCCGATTTACTATAGAAAAAAGCAATAAATAATATTTTGCATACGAAAAGTTTTTTTAAACAGCTTCATTTATTGTAAGCAAATAATGTCTTATTTTAAAAAAATGCATAAAAATTATTTTCATGATATTAAAGTAATTATATTAATTGTGAAAAAAGATATACTTAATTGCCACAATAATAATAATACAAAGTAATGGTCCAAAAATAGGATTAATTTTCTTTATGCAAATATAATTTCTTATTTCACCCCAAAATCGATGGGGAGAGAGAGAAACAAAATAAAGGAAACAATATTTTGCATAAACAAAATGAACTCTATTTTTAGGATTACTATGATGTCTTGCATTATGACATTATCTTCATTACATTTAATGAATTATTTTTGTTGTGAAAGAAATGTGCCTAATAATGTAATGGTCCAAAAATAGGCTAAATTTTCTGTATACATATATAATATTTTTTTCTTCACCCTAAAATCAATTGGGGGGAAAAAAAACAATATTTTGCATATAGAAAATGAGCTATATTTATTATATTTTATTATATTTATAGCTATTTAGGATCATTATGTCTTGCATTATGTCTTGCATTATGACATTTAAGTAATTATAAGTAATTAAGTATTTTTTTTAAATTGTGCAATTAATTCTTTATTAAAATTCATACTTAATTTTTCTTAATGTACTTAATTTTTTTTGTATGAAAAATTACATTTCATAAAAAAAAATGTTTTGCGTAAAGAAAATGAACTCTGACAGCTCTGCAGAAGCAAACAGACAGGAAAAGTTTGCTTTAGCTGCTCAGCACATTCACTGCAGAGTTAAACACGATTCTGCTGTTTCACATGATGTCTGTAGAGCTCGTTATGATGCTGCCCGTTTTTAGAAAGACCCAAAATACAACCTGGACACATCACACACACCTGCCTCACTCCGTACATGTCCCTGGTTGATGCCCAGGTGTCACACACACACACACACACACACACACAGAAATGCACATGCAGGACGGTTCTGTTTGCTCATCCTTGTGTTTTGCCCCTGCTGGTTTTGGGTTATTTTAATCTGTGTGTCTGTGGGCAGAAAAGTAGGCCTTTCCCATGGTGCCTCTCTCTCTCT
>NW_015557090.1:2002119-2008572 GCF_001515605.1 Sinocyclocheilus anshuiensis | reverse complement strand
AGCGATTAGACAGCATTTAAAAAAAAAATGGTTTTGATGTCAAATTAGTCTTGCTGTTTTGCAAGACGTCAATGTACCACAAGAGTGATTAGAGAGCATTTATGAAATTTTTGTTTTGATGTAAAATAAATCTTGCTGTTTAGCTTTTTGTTAAAGCAGTGCTGCTGTTCCTGTTTTGAAGCAGCTTTGATTTTTTTTTCTTATCAGTCTGTATTAACAGCAATTTCACTGTGCACTCGGTTCACATAGATGTGTGCATACACTGCCAGAGCTGTGTGAGATCACTATCATCCTGCTTTTGTGGGGGTGGGTAGGGGTGTTAAATAATATTTTTTTGTTGTTGTTGTTTTGTTTTTCCCCATAGGTTTTTTAACGTTCTAAAAGCTCTTTATTCCAGAGATACTACAATCTAGTCAGTGTATTCAGTAGGTGTAATGTATTGTAAGTTGCTTTACTGGCGGTAGCACGTTTAGCTTAGCTTAGCATAGATCATTGAATCTGATTAGACCGTTAGCATCGCTCACTCAAAAATGACCAAAGAGTTTCTATATTTTTCCTATTTAAAACTTGACTCTTCTGTACTTACATCATGTACTAAGACCGATGGAAAAAGAAAAGTTGCGATTTTCTAGGCCGATATGGCTAGGAACTATACTCTCATTCCGGCGTAATAATCAAGAACCTTTGCTGCCGTAGTTAAGTTTTAAATAGGAAAAATATAGAAACTATTTGTGGTCAGTTTTGAGTGAGATGCTAATGGTCTAATCAGATTCAATGATCTATGCTAAGTTACAGCTAAAAGTGCAACCGAAAAACCCGGAGATTGGCTGAATGGATTCGAAAACGGTAAAACTCAACTGTTTATCTCTAGGGGAGATGGAAAATGAGCCTATTTTCAAAAATAGTGGAGTGTTCCTTTAAAGATATTATATCTCATCACATCTGTCTGTGAAAGCTGTTAAGAGTGAACAAAGTGGAATAAGGGAGTGTTTGAAGGTTAAGGAATCACTTGAAAAGCCAGAATTGATCTTTAGGCCTCAACACCCCACTGCCTCTCAACTGCAGAAAGATGTAAGGGAGATGATTGCTTCTCATAAAATCAGACAATTCCCAGGAAGCAATTATTAAAAAATGGTATATCCTCCCCTGGAATTCATATGATAAAACCACTTGAACTCCCTTCAAGTCTAAAGAATTGTACAGGATCGCTAATGGAAATTCCTTCCTCTGAGTGTCAGTTAAGATCCTATTGGATAAACTGAAACTGAAAAACAGGAACTGATTCTTATGGGACTCTCAGTTGATTCCATTAGAATCCTTTAGGATTGATTCCAAATTGATGATAGAAATTCCATTAGAATGCTATTAGCAATCTTTATTAGTGAAGAAATGACTTGTTTCTCTCGTGCACCTGTTCTTGAATAAACTGGTTGTACTCTAAAAAATAAACGGTGTAAGTTGGAATCAAAATATCTGACAATAAGCTTAATTTTATGAATTTCAGTTTTTGTTGAGACCGACTTTATCCATACATAAGAAATAATTGTAATGAGTTAAATTAAATGATTGTAATTAAAAAGATCGCCCTCAGGGGTGTCTGTTTATTAATATATATCGCCTTTCAAAATGCCTTTCCCATTAAATCAGCCCCTAATGAAGAATTATGAGGGGTTTACTAGCAATGCGGTGTTATCCTGCTGTGATTATTAATCTTCATCAATTGCCCAAAAGATGAAATTCTATTACATGCGGATGCCTAGCTTTCAACTGCAACTGGGAATCTTGGAAAACAGCAGAATTCCATTTCAATGATAATTACAATGAGAGCACCAAAAGAAGCGAATGTCTCTTCTCCGTTCTTCTGCAGAGAGCCGGTTATTTTATCTGTCTGGGGACAGAAGATTGGAAGAAACAAGCCAAGCACTTTCAGATACAATTTCAAGCAAATCCCGGGGCGCTGCTCTAAATCGCAGAATTCCAATAAAAGCCCCTGGTGGATTTTAGTGAGCTTGATCCTTGTCAAGCGGTGACTCGAACAGATATGTCACACGATGACCAGTCTTTTGACCAGTGGCATGAAGTCTGGTCCACATTGCAGCTTATTCTGGCCAAATAACGCCTACTTAGAGAGGAACAGCGACAACCACAGTATATTTGACTTAGATTTTAGGCATGGGTGTATCTGAAATAGATTATACCAGAAAAAAGATCCAAAAGTAATAATAGAGCACTGCAGTGATGATGTATCTTTGTGGGCCAGTCTGTAAGTTTGCATCACTCTGGTTCCTTTGACAAAAACCCACAAGGATTTTTCCACTGGCCTCTGGATTATTGCAGAAAATAAACTTGAAAAATCATAATCTTCACAAATGAACACAAGTTTTATGAATTTTGAAGCATAAATGCAATGGGCAAAAGTAAAAATCTAAATGTAGGTTATAAATGAACTAAACCACAGTCACATGACAGTCACATGTCACCACCATTAAGCTTTCATTAAACTCTTTCAGTGTTTATTGAAAAACGTTTTCAATGAAATACTTTCCAAGAGTGTGATTATAAACACAATGAGGTTGTGAACGTGACTAATGAGCTGGGGTGCGTTTCCCAAAAGCATCGTTAGCTAACTATGGTAGTTAGTTCCATTGAAATCTATTGGTAACGACAGAACTTGCGACCATAGTTGCTTTTGGGAAACGCACCCCAGATGAGTTTACCTGTTCGGTGTCAAGACATTTAATATTCCCCACAACACTGATCAATAAACTCCACTGAGCTACCATTAAACTGAAACTTTTCTTGATAAATTCAATGGAATTTATGTACTTTGTATTTAAAGATTTGTCAATGCTTTTTGACTGTTTCAGTTTCACTCTGTTTTTCTCACACTTAACAAGCATTTCTTTACTGTACAGTCTTTACACTTTGGTGAACAATTCTGAACTGTCTGGCCTCAAAACTAGACATCTTTATTGTACCAACCTACTCTTGCTCTCGAGACGGTGCTGCTCATTTCCATAGAAACAGACCAAATTAGCACTCAGCCTTGTGTATCAGAGCTTTTACTTGCTATCTCAAATAAATAAATGCATCTAAGAAGAATAAAATACAGATGGAAATGTCAAAATCTTTCATCATTTATGCATGGTGATTAATTTCCCACTTTTAGCACAAGCTTTAGAAATGTATTTCTGCCTGCATTGCTGTAGTGAGGAGAACTCAGACGTCGACACTGATTAGCGTTTTCACTCACATGTTGGGATGTGGTTGTCTGTGATGATCTACATTACAAGAGGATGACATTTTAATCAATGGAAACTGTGTCTACAGCGGTTCTTCTGAGAGCCATTAATGAGGATTGAAAGCAGGAGAAAGGCTCCTTCCAAACATCTTGCAAGACATAAAAGCAAAGCTTCAGCGAAAGGGGCAGGGTTAGAAAAAACCAGACAGATGGAGATAGAGAGAGAGAGAGAGAGACAGTGAATGAGACGCAGTAGTCATGGATATGAGGCAGAGGAGGGGTGTGTGTGCGTGTGTGTGTGTGTGTGTGTGTTCAGTATGTGAAGTAGACACCAAGGACTTAACTAAACTGCTGAGTCAAACCAATCCAGGTCTTTAAAACACGACAAAGACTCAAACAATGTGCCGAGTTCAGGGAGGCTACATGGCCTGAATTTCACATAACATGTCATGACCATATTCCACCTTAAAATCAAAAGAAAAAAGGGGATTACTTATCATTTTTCTGTAATTTGATTCAGTTACATTACTGTAATTGCATTAAATACTGTAAAGAACAATTAACAATTACTGTAATAGAACAATTCTATATAAAACAATAGTGGATTTAACATCAAAATGTAACATCTAAAGTTAAAATATATAAAATATATAAATAATTTGGTCAGTTCAAGAATAATTTAGCAATTTTTTCATATTTATTTGAAAGAATTAAAAGTGCAGTTTCATGTCTATTCTTGTATTTCTGAATGCAGTACTTGTTTAGAGAGAGTAATTAGTACAGTAATCTAATTAGACTTTTGAAGATGTAATTTGTAGCTAGTAAGGGATTACTTTTTTTTAATTTTTTTAAGAGTAACTTTACCCAACACTGGCACTTACAGAGTGGTTTGTTCATTTATCATTTGCCTGATTTTCTAAAAAAAAAAATTCTGGTGCTAATTATTATTATTATTATTATTATTATTATTTTCTAGCTGTTGACAGTATTTTCTGTATAAAATCCTGCCTGTAAAAAACTTTAATATGTCAACAAAGATGGAGATTTTCCAATTTTCATATTTCTGTTAGATTAAAATTAGTGCATATTTAATTAGATACTGCCTAAATATTCACATATTTAAACAATATTTCAGAAAACTTGTTATATAATTTTTTTTTGCATTTCTTAATGTAAGTATCAATTGGGAAAATATGGCGATATCTATTACTTACTTTTTGTTTTTGATCATAGGGTGAACCTGGGGTGTCTTGCCTTAAAGAAAATTAATCATATTTCAGAACAATTATTTGAATTGTGACATTATTTTCATGACAAGTTACCCCCCAAATTGTAATTATGGCAATGCAATTTCCTGTACAGTGTTTAGTTTAAAATGTGCATTAGTTTACAATGTATGTCATACTATAAAAAGTGCCAATGCTTACGTTCAATAACCTTGAAACTTCTCAGATATAATCAAACACCGCTAGTCCTGCATGACTTCATTATGTAATATATTGATATTTAAACACATCTCCAGTCAGTGTTTTGTTAAAATGATTAAATATGCAAGTGAAGATTTGACTGTCATGTAATATTTCCATTCCCTGTGTTATTTTCCACCCAGTGAATTAGACATCTAATTTCCGAGCGGGCGCTTGATTCACTTTTGTGGAGAGGCTTTTTTCTGTAATTGGTTTTAATTACAAGCAAGTTAATTTTATGAACACATAATCAGCATTTCTTCTTTTATGTAGTTTTCAGCAATTCATAATTAATGCATATTTGCCCACTTGGAAACACAAAATACTCGCTTTCACTTTATTACCACAAGCGATCCGCAGGATTCAAGACTTCATATCAAATGTCATGAACAAATTAAGTTGTTATAATTTACACATAATTTTTATTTGCATATCACACATTATCATTTTTGTTCTATGAAAACAAACCAGTACGGTCAGATAGACCCTGTTAACTGATCAAATATCAAAAGATCAAAATGCTTTATTGGAAGGGTTATTGCTAGAATTTTGCCCGATGAACAATACAATTGGGAAAAGGTTCCATTTCTTACACTAAACAAGGAAACCAAGATATACAGTATTTAGTGCTCAGAATATCATTGAGACTTGATAGTGAGCTCTTTTTGACTTCCACAAGTAAAGGCTTGCCAACTTTGTAAATGATTAAAGAGATAAACTGGCCATCATACACTAAACCACTGATGATCACACACTACCAAGTCTTTCCAAACACAACAAATTCATGCAGAAACATTTGCATGGCAAATGAAAACAATATCTGTTCTAATATCGGCTCAAAATATCAAACATGATTTATATCCTCTGACTGGATAGAATCATAATCTGAGTCTGTGCCCATCATAAACAACGTGATTTTCTGTGAAATCTCTCAACTCGGACTTCCCAAAATCTGCAAGCTGGCTCTGATATTTGGCAACTATTGCTGACTCTTCCAAACTGCACATCAGGGCAAACATTTGGGCAAAAGTCGTGTAGTGTATTCTAGCCTTAAGAAATCCCCCAGAACACACCATAAACCACATTTAGGGGCGGTTTACACGACAACGTTTTCAGCCAAAAACTGGAAACTTTTTATGCATTTTGACTGTTTGTGTACACGACAACGGCGTTTTGGGGACTGAAAACGCATATTTTTGAAAACGGGTTTCAAAGTGTAAGTATTTGAAAACGGCACCGTTGTCGTTTCCGTGTAAACACCCAATACGTGAATCTTTGAAAACGGTGACGTCATGCGCGTGCGTAGTACGTGTTAGATATGTAGACATGCGCAGTACGTGTCGATTATAAAGGCAAGTGTGAACAAACATACACAACAATGGCAGAGTACATGGTACTGTTGTTGCTGCTCAAGAGTTTGCTAACGCTTCTACAGCAAACTGTGGATTTACTTCACCAATATTACAACCAACAGCGGAGACGCATCATATACAACATATAATCATATAATTAATCATATACTTTATGTCTTGATGGCGGCGCGTTCACACACTGCGGCTTCTCTCTCTCCCGACAGAAAGGTGTTTTCGTGTTTTTTGTCTTGTGAGTCGCAGTGTTTTTGTACGTATTCGTCGCGTCTATCTGTCTCTAAGCGCGCATACAGTCGTGAGTTTCTGCTAGATTTCGGCAGAACCACATTTTTAGAGTTAAACTCTGCGCACGCCGAAGAGCTGCGGGATCTCGGTC
>NW_015557090.1:2000350-2000716 GCF_001515605.1 Sinocyclocheilus anshuiensis | reverse complement strand
GGCGCAGTACGTGTCGATTATAAAGGCAAGTGTGAACAAACATACACAACAATGGCAGAGTACATGGTACTGTTGTTGCTGCTCAAGAGTTTGCTAACGCTTCTACAGCAAACTGTGGATTTACTTCACCAATATTACAACCAACAGCGGAGACGCATCATATACAACATATAATCATATAATTAATCATATACTTTATGTCTTGATGGCGGCGCGTTCACACACTGCGGCTTCTCTCTCTCCCGACAGAAAGGTGTTTTCGTGTTTTTTGTCTTGTGAGTCGCAGTGTTTTTGTACGTATTCGTCGCGTCTATCTGTCTCTAAGCGCGCATACAGTCGTGAGTTTCTGCTCGATGTCGGCAGAAC
>NW_015557090.1:1997306-2000295 GCF_001515605.1 Sinocyclocheilus anshuiensis | reverse complement strand
TATGTGCTGTACATGTGGAAGAATTGACAATAAAGCAGACTTGACTTGACATAGCAACATGCTAACACCTTTAGCAACCTACCTGTAACTACCTATGGTGGTGAGTTTTGCATTTACATTACATTTCTTCAGAACATATAAAACTCTTACTTTTACTGCTGTAACTTTAATGAATTTGTCAATTGTAGGCTCTGGAAAAAAAAAGAGGTTATTTTATTCCAAATATCCTTGCAAAACATTCAGATTGGTGGCATAACAGTTTATTTATTCAAATGCTATAGACACTAATTACACTGAATATTTCTTACATCATGAATGGTTCAACTTCAGGTTGTATTTGGTGTTAAACTGCTTGACAGTAGAATAACATAAAATGCACAGATCATTATCAGAGCCTTATAATAGTTCATGTTGTATAACAGCAATTTCTGTGAAAGTGTCCCTGGTGTGGGTGATCACGACTGAGGTAAAGGTAGGCAGGTACGTTTCATAATACTTGCGTATTTTGCATATTTTAATTAAAAAAAATTACATTTTGTGGGTGTGCATGAATAGTTCTTATTCTGTGTGCAAAATGTTTTATGTTAAATAACATGATACTGCACATAATTCTCCAGGGGCCTCATGGCAGAAATGTGAAAAATCATCTTACAACCAATAATTCTATGTTTCTGTGAATGATTAATACAATGTATGTATGCAGAAAAGCTGTTATGGTCAAAAAGATGAAATGTGCAGCAAAGCTGTTATATTTATGCTACAGAAGCTTCCCACGTGAAGAACTCACTTAACCCACTATAACCTTTTAGTCTATAAATGTCTAAAAAAACAAACATGAGCATCTCACAACTGAAGATGTTGTAGCACTTTAGATTAGTGAACACACATTCACTATTAACTAAGAGTTTTCTCTCAATAAACTCCTAATTTGTTGTTTATTGATAGTAAGTAAGGTAGTTGTTGTAGTAGTTATGTTTAACTATTGGGTAGAGTTAAGGTATCTAGAATATGGGTACTATGAGCACTAATAAACAGGCAATATGCAAGTAATATGCCTTTAATAAGCAGCTAGTTAATAGTGAATACTGTTATCTAATCTAAAGTGTTACCGAATTTGCAAACACAGACAATTAATATTTGCTAATCGAACAGCGAACAAATTGTTCCAAAAGACCTTGCAAGGAGCATTCAACTCCCATAAAGCACCGCTCATGATGCAATCAAGTCGGCCTTGCCATGCTGTCAAAATACTTGATGAATTTTTTGAATGTTGAATGTGAATGTTTACATGCACTTGGTATTATTTGGTCTCCTGAAACAGTTAAGCTTGTTGTATTCTGTTGAGACCCTTTCAACTATATATGACAACAGACTATCTGTTATGTATGATGCCTGATCATGCGGATTCCTATTTTTAAAGACTGGATATAACCTGCAAAAATTCACCAAACAATGGTAAACGTGACCACACATTTTCTGTGTAGAGTTTGCTTCTTAGACATAAATAAAGTGTAAAAATGTATACTTATGCTAGAGTATTAATACAGTGTGTCTGACGTACTTTTTCATAATTAGCCTAGGATGCGTGTACTGTGTGCATGCAGCCTGATCTTTCTAACCGTGCACATCAATTGTTGATTGGATTTTGAAAAGTGGCGTTGCATTCACTAACAGATTTCTTTCCATTGAACATTGTATGCCAGGGTTGTATGCTGTAGTAAAAAAATGTGGTCTGTTTACAGTGAACTATATAGATTTTGTGTGATTTTATCTGTTGATTTATAGACATGGGGAAATACAGTATATGTGAAAAAATTGTACACATGCTGTAAGAAAATGTTAGCGCTTCTATCTTTATAAATCTTGATTTGTTCATATGTGTTAGACGAGTGTCCTTCATGAGTGTAATGGCAGTGAGGATAAAGACAGCTTGAAACAAGCAGACACATGTGGCGTCATTTCACACCCGGAGCAGTGGAGGATGACCCATCAAGATGTTCCCACCATATGACCGCTAATGTGTTACAGCATGATCCTAATCTGCTGCAAAACACAACCAATTAAGTACAAAGACTTTACACATTTATATTTCTCCATCTAACACTTGCCAATGGCATGACATTTTCAGTGTCTTCTTACTGTGAGGAAATGGGAAAGTCCTTTTATTGGGCTTTTAGGTTTTATTTGTTTCAGAATGAGCTTTGAGTTCATACAGGCATTCAGGCAGATTTGACTGTAATAGAGGTTTTGTAATTAGTGATATGGGCCAAGAGGCAAACACCTATCAAACATGCAAGGCTTCGGGTTCAGCTGCATCGAGTTATTTTAGTTGTACAAAAACCAAGAGGTCTCGATCCATTCATGCGAAATAGCTTGCTTCTGAATTGAAAAATAAGGTTGACGGAGATCTTCCATTGTCTTGTCTGCTGCTCCATGGTCTATGGCAAGGGTGGCGAACATTGGTCCTGGTGAGCCGCAGCCCTGCAGAGTTTTGCTTCAACCCTAATCAAACACACCTGAACAAGCTAATCAAGGCCTGAAGGGTTACTAGAAAGCTACAGGCAGGTGAGTTTTAATTAGGAACTCTGCAGGGCTGCGGCTCTCCAGGACCGGAGTTCGCCACCCCTGGTCTATGGTCTCATCCAATACTCATTTTACTTTAGAATGAACTATTGTACATAAGTTTTTGATAAATCATCATTTGTTAGCGGATATATCGGTTACACTTTATTTTGATAGTCCACTTTAGACATTCTATTAACAGTAAGTAACTTTGCAACTACATGTCAACTAGCAGTTAGTAGAGTATTAGTAGACTATCTGCTTAATATCTTCTAACACTTTCTTTGTCAACTTATTCTACTAACCCTGAACCTACCCTAACGGTCTACTCTGAGAGTTAGTAGACATGCAGTTGCAAATTAATGAGAATTAGTTGACATGTAGTTGACATGTAGTTACAAAGTTACTTATAGTTAATAGAATGTCT
>NW_015557090.1:1991513-1996588 GCF_001515605.1 Sinocyclocheilus anshuiensis | reverse complement strand
CCGCAGCCCTGCAGAGTTTTGCTTCAACCCTAATCAAACACACCTGAACAAGCTAATCAAGGCCTGAAGGGTTACTAGAAAGCTACAGGCAGGTGAGTTTTAATTAGGAACTCTGCAGGGCTGCGGCTCTCCAGGACCGGAGTTCGCCACCCCTGGTCTATGGTCTCATCCAATACTCATTTTACTTTAGAATGAACTATTGTACATAAGTTTTTGATAAATCATCATTTGTTAGCGGATATATCGGTTACACTTTATTTTGATAGTCCACTTTAGACATTCTATTAACTATAAGTAACTTTGTAACTACATGTCAACTACATGTCAACTAATTCTCATTAATTTGCAACTGCATGTCTACTAACTCTCAGAGTAGACCGTTAGGGTAGGTTCAGGGTTAGTAGAATAAGTTGACAAAGAAAGTGTTAGAAGATATTAAGCAGACAGTCTACTAATACTCTACTAACTGCTAGTTGACATGTAGTTGCAAAGTTACTTACTGTTAATAGAATGTCTAAAGTGGACTATCAAAATAAAGTGTTACCGATATATCACATGCAAATTCATGCATAGGCATACACATGTACTGAATGAGACTCAGTGTCTGTAAATAATTAGTTTTATATCGTACATTCTTGGCTCAAGACTTTTTATTGAAGAATATTTTAACATCTCTGAAGAAAAGTAATGGGAAAATACTGAAAAAATGGGCAGCCACTCTTACACTCTACAGTATATGAGAGACAAAACTGATCTCACAGGCCCAAATGCTGTTTCTCAACTGGTAGTATATTGTACCCTTAATATTTCAGCACATATAAAGCGCAACATTTTTGACTGTGAAGTGGCTGACACATCGGTCTGAAAGTGTTTTCCTGCAGGGTGTAAGAGGGTCTTTCAGAGGCTCCAGGTGCTCCTTCGCTAATTCTGCTCCCACTATGAGTCAGTGACTCCCCATTTGCTTTGTTTTCCTTTGTCTCTGAAAATGCTTTCCAGGACCTGCATGTTGCCAGTGATTTTAGGGAACTGTATTACTGCTGAGCATCGATGCCCACCGCTGGAGAGAAATTGGATTGCCTCAACGCAGGATTAGATCACAAGGCTTGAGGGAGAGAGACAGTCATAGTAATTTACTGGTGCTGGGCAGCGAGAAAAAATGAGCAGCGTGCAGATACACAAAAGCACAGGATGGGAGGATAGACTCAATTCACAATGCTTCCTGTTTGGAAAAACTAGCTTTTTGAGTGCTAGGTCCAGTTATATGGCCTTAATAATGGCTTCTACCATGCTACTAGCTGTAAATTACTACTTTTATGTCCTTGGCACAATGTCAACCTCTAAGCCTATTTGCACAAAGCCAAAAGCAAGGTCGATGTCTCAGTAGATCAGTTTGAGTTATTAAAGTCGATGCTCATGATTATGGAATGATTACCAGTGAAACTGCAAGATGATACCCTCAAAATCACAACACAACAGACTAGGTTTTTATTTTTTAGGAAAATGTGAGTGGTGCACCACAATGCAAGGGTGTTGTCGGAGGTTGCCAGGAGGTTGCAATACAATTGCTAAAGGAAAAGTTCATCCAAAAATAAAAATTCACCCATTTACTCACTCCGGTGCCATCCCAGATGTACATGACTTTTTTCGGTAACACTTTATTTTAGGGTCTCTTAACTAGTTGCTTATTAGCATGCATATTACTAGAATATTAGCCATTTATTAGTACTAATTAAGCACATATTAATGCCTTATTCTACATGACCTTATTCTACATCCCTAATCCTACCCAATACCTAAACTTAACAACTACCTTACTAACTATTAATAAGCAGCAAATTAAGAATTTATTGAGGGAAAATACGTAGTTAATAGTGAATAAGTGTTCCTATTCTAAAGTGTTACCCTTGTTTCTTCTACAGAACACAAATGAAGATTTATACAATCAGTCCACACAATGCAAGTGAATGGTGACCAAAACCTTGAAGCTCCAAAAAACACTTAAAGGCAGCATAAAAGTAATTTGTTCAGCTCAATGTCTTCTAAAGTGAATTAATCAGTTTTAAGTGAAAAGAGATCAAAATGTCCCTTGTGAACAACAAGTCCACTTAATTTGATCAAATACGCACTTAGTGTACCTACAATCTTAAAAGTATGTTTTTTAATTACTTGCAGATAGTATAATGATAATGAAATAAAAGGCAACTTAAGTTCACTTAAAGAGAATACACTTTCATGACTATGTTTCTTAATTTTTAAAAGTGCAAAACGTTTAAAACGGGTCTCTTAAGTGTAAGGAGAGATCACTTTTTTGATTGTTTTTAAAAAAAAGTGCACTTTGTAATAAATTATTTGTAATTAACAATATGTAAGTAATGCTTCTACACTTATTTTGATCTGTTGACTAACATAGTAAAGCACATGTAAAGTACTTGATTATAATTTTAACTGTATAGGTTGTTACATTGATATTACATTTAAAGTTAGTATATTTTAGACAATAGCAGTAATTATGAAATTGCACACAAATATGTACTTAAGTGCTATTAAGTTTTATTGCATTTAATATACATTTAAACTATAATACATTTTCATTTAATTGTATATAACATGCCAATGAGTATATGAAAACATCACATTCAGTTTGCACTTCTTTCTTTCACAAGGATCTGTGTGGTTGCTAGGGTGTTCGTGGTAGTTTCTTGATGGTTGTTTGCCTCCCCAAGCCAAAAAAAAAGCTCATCCCCAGGTCTCCATGACATTCTGGTCTCTAGATATGGCTTGGGTCCCTCCTCCAGTGTCTGTCTGTGTGTCTTTTGAGTACAGCTATGCAAAATAATGGCTTTGTACGGTTGTGTTTGTTATTCCATTCCTCTCCTTTCTGCAGACCTCCACAGGAGCTCAAACAGTGGCCACTCATGGCTCCTTCCCCTGAAGTGAACGCACGGCCAGCAGGGAGGGCCAGCCGAGAGGCTCCCTAGAGGATTTACAAAGCCTTGCTGGCTGGCTGAGTAATTGGGTTAGCCAGGTTACAGCTGTTTGGATCCTTGCTAGTGCCACAGACAGGCCATTAGCACTGGCAGGAGGATTGGCTAATGATGGATGCGGCAGGACTGCTAATGAAAAAGCTGACCCGCGACTGCAACACACGCCCAAGCTTTCACATCTCTGGTGTGGACTCTCATACTCATAAAATCACTTCTGGTTATACCGGATGCATATGAATAGAATAAAGCTATCGTACTTGTCAATAATTTGTTAAGAAGACAAAATAGGTTAAAGAGTTTTAGATAAAGCACAATTTTGATTATAATATACACATTTAAAAGAAATACTTATCCAAAAATGAGAACTTGTGGAAAATGTAACCACCATCATGCCAACTAAAATGTATATGATTTTATTTCTTCAAAAGATTTGGAGAAATGTAGCATTCCATCACTTGCTCACCAATGGATCCACTGTATAGTGAATGGGTGCCGTCAGACTGAGAGTCCAAACAGCTGATAAAAACATCACAATAATCCACAAGTAATCCACACCACTCCAGTCCATCAGTTAACATCCTGAGTGCATGTCTGTAAGAAACAAATCCATCATTAAGGTGTTTTAACCTTTTCTGGCCATAATTCATAATAACGGTTTCTCTAGTGAAAATAACGACTTCCTATGCTCACATCAAAATCTGCCGACATATTTGTTTAGAATGGTTTGAACTGTTTCACTTGTAAATGGTGCTTGATCTGTGCATATTTCTCTCCAGATTTAGACAAGATGGACTTTTTCACTGGAGAAAGCAATATTATGGATAGACAACTCATATTTTAGCGGGAATCAACGGTTTGAAGTTAAAACGTCTTAATGATGGATTTATTTCTTAGAAATACGTAACTTTTGGCTTCACGAGATGAGCATCCATTGCTGAGACACTGATGCAATGCTACATTTCTCCAAATCTGATGAAGAAACAAACTCATCTAGATCTCGGATGGCAGAGTACATTTTCAGCAAATTGACATTTTTTGGGTGAACTATTCCTTTTAGAACAAAGACCTGGAAAGGCAAGAGAAATGACAATAACAAGAGGAAAACGAGAGAGAGACAGAAAGAAAGATGGATTTCTTGCCTCCTCTATAATGTTCATCTGTCAGACTGTCAGTCACTCAATTCAGTGTGTAATGACAGGCCGCATTCAGCAGACAAACCATCTTTGCATCGTTGCATCACCTCTGGTGACCTGTTCCTGATCACAATCAGTGTGACATCACTGTATTTAAGAACGCATCAACTTACAATTGACCCAAGATGTTGAAAAAATGGAGAACAGGAGACGCGGAGTGAGCAATGCCTTTGTTTCTGCCTTACAGGACGCAAGGGCTGTGCTGCAAACATAATAGGACATTTTGTGAAACAGAAGCCAGATTGTGAAATCATTGGAGCAATACTTTATATGGGCTGAAGCAAGGAGACAAATAACTAGACATTGAGTGTAGGTTTGTTTCCAAACAAACCCACCTACACAAACACACATAAGCACAGTATATGCGATTGGAAAACAATATTGTTCCACCAAGCATCTTTTATGGTTCTTGTATATTCCTGTTAACAATGTGTTTAGAAGAATATAACTGAAACAGTAAAACTTAAAAAGGCTAAACCACTCCTCTGGCATCTTTTTGAAAGTTCTTATACTGTAATATAGGTCATAAAATAAAAATATAAATGGTAATAAAATGTAAAATTGAATGTTTGCAGTAAGCTGGAAATCAGTTAAAGGGGTCATATGATGCGATTTGTTCTAACACGCCCCCACGTCTACGTCACGATGTTGGAAGATTTGCATAACGCAGCCCAAATGTTCACGCAAAGAAAGAAGGCGTAACTTTATTGTTGTTGCCACCGCCGCCATGTTGTGAAGACACTGTGTGTTTCATTGCGAAAGCAAAACTACTTTGTTTGGTCTTCCAAAAGAGGACACGACTAGAAATCAGTGGTTAAGTTGTATTTACAACACAGTTCCAGAACACTTCAACCCAAATATTCAGATGTGTGCAGCACATTTTATGGAGGACCGTTTC
>NW_015557090.1:1988357-1991330 GCF_001515605.1 Sinocyclocheilus anshuiensis | reverse complement strand
GTTTTTTTAACCTTAAACCGCATAAACACATTTCATTACACCAAATACACAAAATAATGTTCTGTTTAGCACCGTCAAATGACCCCTTTAAGGTTCTAATTCATTAAGAAATAGGAATGCTGTTGGTTTTTACATAAAATGTATAGCCTGAATGCACTGTAAGTCGCTTTGTTTCAGACCGATGAGCTTTGTAAAAATCGACGCATTTCAGAAAGGCGGGGCATAGAGGAGAAACAATAATGTACAGTATGTTTTTTTAACCTTAAACCGCATAAACACATTTCATTACACCAAATACACAAAATAATGTTCTGTTTAGCACCGTCAAATGACCCCTTTAAGGTTCTAATTCATTAAGAAATAGGAATGCTGTTGGTTTTTACATAAAGCCTGAAGCCTGAATGCACTGTAAGTCGCTTTGGATAAAAGCGTCTGCTAAATGCATAAATTATTATTAATTAATTAAATCTTGGGTAACACTTTAGAATAGGGAACACATATTTCATTATTAACTAAGAGTTTTCCCTCAATAAACTCCTAATTTGCCGTTTATCAATAATTAGTTGTTAAGTTTAGGTATGGGGTTGTCACAAAGACTGAAGTGAGTGTGATGAATCCCTGACAGGGGTAGGGTTAAAGGATCTAAAATATGGTCATGCAGAATAAGGCATTATTTAAAAAAAAATCTATAATTTTCACTATTCTAACCATGAAATCAGGATTAGGCATTAAATTAGGCATAAAATGTCTTCAGACTCATTCGTACCTGTAAAATTCAACAAAGAATTGAACAAAGAGAACGATGGGAATCATGTCTTTGTGGCAGTTTTTCTGGTGATTAAGGGAGAATATGAGACTTCTTCACCACAGGAATGGTTGTTGAAAGCAAAAATGCTATGAAAAGCACATCACATTTTGTGAGAAACTGTAACATGTTGGCCCAACTTAATAAGAGGCAAAAAAAATTGGATTTCATCAGTAAATACGATGCAGGGTGGTATTATCAATATAAAACGAAAATGCATATAAATAGATCTTAATAAGACAAAGAAGCAAAGTAAAACAAAACAAAGGTTTTTCGATAGGTGCGGTCACATTTACTGCTGCTCTGCAAATGTTTGCAGGAAAAATCCAGTTATTTCAATAGGAATCCACACAATTTGGAATTTTATGAGAGCTGATGACAGATTTCCCCACTCAGATTTTGCAGTGGGTTTAACAAAGGTTCAACAGAAAACTGGAAGTGAAAGTCACTTCTGTGTGAATTGTGCTTCATACATCGATACACCATTGACAATAGACAATGGAGCTTTCACTAAAATCTTCCAAATTTTACAGCACCATCAGTCATCGCCCTTATTTTTATTGCAAACAGGTCTCTTTTGTATAAAGTAGGCTGATTATAGAATGCTCTTCCACAAAAGTCAGTACTGTGTTCCTGCTGCTCTGCCACTACTTTATTGTCTACCGAAAACAGGAAATCAGTTTGTTTCAAATAGACATTTTGTACTTTTCAGTGATCATAACAGCAGCAATTCACCAAACGATGATCAAATAATACGAAATACTGTTATGACCTCATATATCCAGACGTTGCATTCAGTTGAGAACAATTTCAGCTTTTTAAATAGCCAATTCAGGGACCAGGACCACATCGATGGAGAGATTCTGTACAGTCCCATTAAAAAATGCCTGCGCATTTGGGCCGTTACCTGATTTGCATAATTCTTTTAGTGAATTGGACTCTAAAACAACACAGACAGCAGGTGCAATTCATTCTTGGTGAATTGCCTGCACAGCGTTCTAGTCTGGTCTGGATATCATGGCACCAGCGCACACCATTGCTATTAGTCTGAGAGATACTTCAGCAGCTCTCGTGTAATTTGAGGAAATCGAGTAATTGAAAGGCAGAGCACAACACTGACTCTCTTCATTACTGGCCGGCTGGAGAAGTTGCTGGCATCCTCTAAAATGATCTCCACTCTCCCTGACTTGCATATTATTGATAACAGACAGGCAAGCAATGTGGATTCGCAATAGCTGCTTGTTGTGTGTGCATACCTCAGCACAATCTCTGTTTTGGCTGCCATTATGATGTTTTAAAGGTGATATATGACAGAGGGGTAATTGCTGGGAAGAGGATAATGAAGTAATCTGAGAATATCTAGTGAATGCGGTTCGCTCTATAGCACTCCAGAGATTTGATGACTAGCCCCGACACACACCACCACGGTGTTTACCGAACTCCCATGGAGAGGCTCTGCCTTGATGTGTCTGTTGTGTCAAAGCTTGCTGCTAATTAGTGTTCATAGAAAGAAATAGAGATCTCTGGAGAGAACCTTTCAGACACCCCATACCTCCACTCAAAACACATATTCAAACACATTTCCTGATCCTCCAGTAATGCAGTGTCTTATGGCAGCTGCATACTACTCAGTGAACCATGGTTACATAAGTAACCTGAGACATTCCCTTTAATGGGAACTTCGAACTGCGTCGTCTAGGCCACCGTGCTGAGGGGAGTGCATGCCAGAAACCATGGCGAGCACTAAGTACCAACTCTACCATATTGCGAGCTCAAGGCTTGGAATCAGGAATAGATTCCTTTAAGGGAATACGACCAAGAGCCTAGAATCATATTAAGTCTTGGCCTGTCACACAGGGCCTACCGCATGCTCTGCATATGCTAAAGGAACTGTCTCAACAGAGACCCCTAGTAGCAACACCCTGTTAAAGTAGGTATCCAGAGGATACATAGGTGGAGTGGTGCCCAGGGCGGAACCGGGGTTTTTTATGTGGATTTTAGAAAGTGCGCAAAGCATAATGTGCACACTTACCACTTATGTGCATTTTTAGAAAGTGCGCAAAGCTTATACGTGTACACTTACCATAGTATGGATTCAAGAGTTTTCCAAGCATCTGCTCACAGATACCCGGAAGTACTGAGCCAAACGGGAGAGGCAAGCTCAAATA
>NW_015557090.1:1985891-1988231 GCF_001515605.1 Sinocyclocheilus anshuiensis | reverse complement strand
CAGGAAGAAAGGAAGGCTCACCTGAGCTGGAGGGTTATGGCCAGAAAAAATAACGTTCATCGAGATGACCTCATGACGTCACTTTCTTTCATGATCCATCACTTTTAAAAGCTCATCATACGCAGGGCAGGAGGATTGGGAAGGCTCAGCCTCAGCTTCTTTGCCCTCCTCAGACATTTCCTGCTTTTGCTGCGCCGAACCCAGCAGAGCACTGGCCCCTGGATCAGTCAATATTAATGAAATAACATCATCTTCCAGTGGCTCACTCTCGTCCACAGCCGATGATCACGAGAGGGAAAACCCCTCTTCAAACTCATCGGCCAGATCCACCTGCGATCCCCACGAGCTCATTCTCCTCCGTGCCTCAGCAGCGGCGGGTCCTGAATCGCGGGAAGCAGATGGCTGCCCCTCTTTCCTCGAAAAGAGAGACAAACGAGAGCGGAGCTTTTTCATTGGAAAAACGCTCTCAGTGCACGCCGATTGCCCCCTCAGAGATATCGCGTGCGTGCTCTTCGCCCTAACAAATAACGCATAGATCGTGTGTGTCATCAGATGTTAAACAATGACAACACGGATGCACACATCCTCCAAACACTTTGCTACTGCTCGCCATAATGATATGAATAGAGATTGCTCTTACCACAGAAATGCATGCTTCAAACAAAACAGTCAATGAAGACGAAACAGAGGATGATGTGTTCTCCTGGTGCCTATTTATACTATAGTCGCACCGGTAGTGACGTCATGGCTGTCGCCGGCCAACGTGTTGTTGGTGTTTTTTTCAATGTATGCTTCAGACACGGGTCACGACGAGGCGTTCCCCATTATATGAATAAATTGTATAAATTGTACAGATTTTCCAAGAAGACTTGAACAAACCATAGGACAAGTAACATGCTGAAATGTAATTCTTAGGTTTAGGGCTTTAGAACAAACTCCTTACCCTCTCAAACTAAACATATGGCTAATGCATCGAACTGTCAAAAAGTCATTAATGGAAAAATCCAGCAGTAAGAATAAATCAATAGATGAAGCTGCAGTTCCTTTTCATGGGAACTTCGAACTGCGTCCTCTAGGGGTTTATTCTCATGTACTTCTGTGTACAATGATCTTCATTGACATATAATGATTTATCAATAATGTTTTACTGGATCATCTCGGTATTTTGCTGGGGCTTGTGAAAACTTTTCACAAATGCAAAGGAAAATCATTTTTAGTACATTGTCATATAAATGTACTCTTAGACTTGGTTATGGGCTCTTCTGACCCAGGCCTGTATTCAGTCATCTTGCATTGGCTTTAGCATTGAGTTTTGTATGGAAAAGCACAACTCTCATTTTCTAGAAATGTTTTACTCCGCACCAACTCAATATCCACAAATCCTTTTGCTCTAAGTGTCAGATGACAGAAGAAGACTAGTCAAAACGGTAATGATAATAGATCCTAGTATGGCTAGAACTGAATCAAGATTATCAGAGGATTAATTAAAGAAGAAATGCACAGAACGGAATCAGTTATTCTCAGCAAGTTTGTAGAGCAGTCATTCTCAGCTAGTGAGTTGCAACCTGGTCTGATAGGGTAGTGGAGAACACGAGGAAAAACTATGCTAGATGCTAATAATAGAATGCCATTATCATGCAATGCTTTTGTGATTGAAGGTTGTGTGTCCAACAAGGTCCATGATATTTTAGTTGAAATCCATCCATCACTGTTAATATGGCAAATACTAGTATTTGTTCCAATTTCTTCTATATGTTAACTATAAGCCATATTTCTTATAGTATATTTAGAAAAATAATCAGTTTATCTATATTTGTTACGGGTTGGTGCGGGGCACACACACGAGGACGACGGAGATAAACAAAAGGTATTTTAATAAACAAATCCAGGAGACAAGCAAGTACACCAACATTACATAAACGAGAACGGACTCTGACTAAGGGAAAACTGAGAGTATTTGTAGGGGAGCAAATGAAAGAACTAATGAGTTAATTAATGAAACACAGGTGAACGAAATGACAATTAGGGGCCAAAGTAAAACTAGGTCACAGGGGAACAGATAAACTGAAAACAGAATGAAAACAGAACAAAACTAAACATAACTCTAACATTACTCCCCCCTCCCGGAAGGCGCATCCCGCACCGTAACAGTACCACCGGGGAGGGGGGGCGGGCGCCCTGGAGGCTGGTGCAGGACTGGAACAGGATGGAGACAAGGAGAGCCTCCAGGGCGGATCAGGGAGCTCCGGGAGTCATGGCGGAGCAGGCAGTTCGGGTCGCCATGGCGGAGCAGGGGCCTTGGGCGGCTATGGCGGATCAGGGGCCTCGGGCGGCCATGGC
>NW_015557090.1:1984385-1985393 GCF_001515605.1 Sinocyclocheilus anshuiensis | reverse complement strand
ACCACCGGGGAGGGGGGGTGGGCGCCCTGGAGGCTGGTGCAGGACTGGAACAGGATGGAGACAAGGAGAGCCTCCAGGGCGGATCAGGGAGCTCCGGGAGCCATGGCGGGGCAGGCAGTTCGGGTCGCCATGGCGGAGCAGGGTCCTCGGGCGGCCATGGCGGATCAGGGGCCTCGGGCGGCCATGGTGGATCAGGGGCCTCGGGCGGCCATGGCGGATCCTGGACCTCGGGAGGCCAAGGCGGATCAGGGGCCTCGGGAGGCCACTGTGGAGCAGGGGACCCGGGAGGCCATGGCGGAGCAGGGGACTCGGGTGGCCACGGAGGATCCACCAGGCGGATCAGGGAGCCATGGTGGAGCAGGCAGTTTGGGTCGCCATGGCGGAGCAGGCAGTTCAAGTCGCCATGGCGGATCATGGACCTCGGGAGGCCACGGCAGATCAGGGGCCTCGGGGAGGCCATGGTGGATCCTTCGTGGCCTTGGTTGGCTCGGCCACGGGTATATGGCACCCTCCCCTCTGGAGGAGCGGGCACTTCAGGGAGCTCTGGAGGCGTGGGCACTTGAGGGCGCTCTGGAGGCGCGGGCACTTGAGGGCGCTCTGGAGGCGCGGGCACTTGAGGGCGCTCTGGAGGAGCGGGCACTTGAGGGCTGGACAGGACCAGCGGAGGCGAAGGAGACGAAGGAGACTCAGAGAAGCATGTTAGCGCGGTTTCTGGGGAGAGGACTGGTGCCGAGAACCCCGGGGGCAGCGCCATGTTCATGATCGCCGCTTGACACGCTGGAGCGAGCTCTGGGGCTGGAGCCAACACTGGAGCCGACACTGGAGCGAGCTCGGGGGCTGGAGCCGACAATGGAGCGAGCTCTGGGGCTGGAGCCCTTCCTGGGGCGAGCTCTGGGGCTTTCCCGGGCTTAACTGGGGATCTGGAGCCCTCCCCGGGCTTAACTGGGGATCTGGAGCCCTCCCCGGGCTTAACTGGGGAACAGGAGCCCTCCCCGGGCTTAACTGGGG
>NW_015557090.1:1977757-1984303 GCF_001515605.1 Sinocyclocheilus anshuiensis | reverse complement strand
GAGTTGGATGACGAGGCTTGGGAATATTCATTACTTCCTCAACTTCCATATCAGAGCTATTTAGGAACAGTACGAGATTAATCAGCTCGCTGAAAGGAAAATCACCTGTAGGGAGATCGCAGCGGATTGTTTCGTCATCCAACCCCAGCAGGAAGCACGCACCTAGAGCGGCGTCGTGCCCCCTCACCCGGTTGGTGAGCTCGAGGAAACCCTCCACATATCTCTCCAACCTCTGACCGCCTTGCCGCAAACCCCACAGCGTGTCCTCTGCTGCAGTCATCTTTGGGTCCGTTCTTCTGTTACGGGTTGGTGCGGGACACACACACGAGGACGACGGAGATAAACAAAAGGTATTTTAATAAACAAATAAAGGAGACAAGCAAGTACACCAACATTACATAAACGAGAACGGACTCTGACTAAGGGAAAACTGAGAGTATTTGTAGGGGAGCAAATGAAATAACTAATGAGTTTAATTAATAAAACACAGGGGAACAAAATGACAATTAGGGGCCAAAGTAAAACTAGGTCACAGGGGAACAGATAAACTGAAAACACAATGAAAACAGAACAAAACTAAACATAACCCTAACAATATTCAGTATATGTCATGTTAACAATTTTGCAAAAGTTTGGTCTATGCGGTTCATTGACATATTGTATTATTGTATGACATATGTTATTTTATTGACATTTTCTCTTGTATGATAAACAATTTTTGTGTTGAGTCACCACTTGATCTACAGTGTAAATCCTGATAGAAAACCAGTTGAGAAACACAGATAGGGATGAACACAGTTCTACAAAATCTATAAAACAACAAAAAAAAGGTCTTAAATCTTAATGTTGGGTCGATGGAAATTGAAATGTTTCGGGATCTGTAGTGGAGGGCTTTAATCTGCAGTCTTTTTGATAAGCGATGAATTAAACATGGCTGCTATCCAGTCCAACAATCCATTATTAATTGGACCTTGTTAACTTGATAAAACACAACCCGAGCACAACGGTGAGACAAGACAGACGAGGAAAATGTTCTGTGCTAATGGATGAAGCAGGGAGTGTTATACACAGAGGGAAAGACAGGGAAGGACAAAAGAAAGGAATAAACTAAAGAAGAAAGGTTGAGAGGAAAGACATGACCAGAGATGACAATTCTTAAAAAAAAATAAAATAAATACAAAATAAAAAATTGCATGGATGTCCTTTTCCATTTTGGCTCATGTTCTTGCACTTATACTCATGGCTCAAGTGGGGTCTGATTTATTTATTTATATTTTAGTGAATGGGCCATGATGTGACTATATTATATTCATGATCTTGCGTTGTTTAGTGATGTTGCCTAATTAATATTCTTATACCAAACCTTTGCTTATTTGATAGAGAGCAAGCCACTTTTAGTTTCATTACAGTATAATAGTAAATTCTAATTGTTTTGTACAGTAGAATGAATTTAGAGAGCTTATTTTATTAGAGCTTAACATAATTATACAATTAGAAAAAAAAGATAATTCATTTAAACAACTAGAAATGTTAACATCACAATCTCTTCTTTTGTACATTTTTAAGTTTCTACAAATATAAGTTTGTCTTCTGAAATCACAGTGCTTTTAATGACAAGCATAAATAAATGTCAGATAATGTAATGCCTTTATAGTCAAATTTAAAGTTTATGTGTGTCACATACATAAAAATTCAGCTCAGAGCATTTTCTGTTTTCCTCATCTGTCCAATACTGTCAGTGTTCCTCTCTGAATAAGTGCTTTCTGACAGGAATTTAGTCGGTCTGTGGACAGACGCTCTGATAAGACATGCTTCTTTTTTTAGCGCATGTTTGAATTAATATCAAATCAACAATAATTGTGACATAAACTTGACTACCAAATAAATAAATAAACAATTAAATACATAAATGAAATAAAAAACCTTTCAATTTATGAAAGCAAAGGTAATCTGTCTTACACTGAAGTCAATCCGCAAATGGTGGCATACTCAATTAGTTTCAATAATGTTGCCATCAGATGTAAGCAAAATGCATGTGGTAAAAAATACTTACTGACATTCTCTGTGTAAAGTTATATTCAATTATATTCAAGTTATATTCAACATACAAAATATTTTGTGTGGTAATCAACATTATGCCACCAATGCTGTCGACTGAGCTTAACCTGTATGGAACCAGGAATATTCCTTTAATGTGAGTCAAGAGAGGTACATCTTTAAATATCAGTAGACTGGGATGGGGGCTTAAATGAGGGGCCGTGCCACTGCCTCCTCTGTCTGGCTCTATCTTCTCATATTGGGGTTTTCTATGAAGGTGACAGATGTTGTGCTGTGGTGGTTTGGAGGAAATTTGAGAGCACTAATGAGGAAAATAAAAGCCAAGCGTTTAGCCACAGAGCATGCAGTGGACAGGGTCATTCAGCTGGACCTCGTCCTGTCTGTGAGATCTTTCTGCATGCTAAACCCAGCCTCATTAAAAGACTGCTTGCATAAACTATTCAGGACAACCTGTCTGTGTACATGTTTACAAATGATGCATCTCTTATTAGAGATCAGAACACAGGTACAACTAGGTTAAAAAGTAAACTCTGTGAAATGACATTGACTGTCAGGTGAATTTATGTGCTAACAAGCCTTTATTTTCTTTCAAATGTACAATTATTTTTATAGCCCCAAGAGCTATTAGATGTTTAGCATGTGTATGCACACACCGACCAAAGCAGTTAATTAAATTGCTTATTATCTCTGGGGAGAGACTTCTTTCTGTTTGCATGACAAACAGGCACATGCTCGCAAACTACCCGCCAGATGGTTGCAAAAGAAGAGCGATTGGGGCGAGAGGAGGGAAGATAAGATAATAAGTTATTTTGAGAGATAGAACAGGCTAACCCATGGGAAGACTGGAGAGGCATAAAAGAAGAGCACAGTGACCCCTGTTCTATTGCACAAATCCACAGCTGAAATGGGGATTTACATCACATTTCTACTGGCAAAAAAATCACAGACAAGCTCAGAGAAGATTCTGTGTTACGTAATCAAAGGAGAGTCACTGTAATCTCGGAGAAACAGAGCTAGAAAGATAGTGCTGAAAGGAAAAAGTGAGTGAAATCACAAGCTGAACCAAATCTCATTTAATTACGTTTTACGACCACACAAAATAAAAACTACATTTTAGCCTGTTAGCTTTCGGATCATCTGTTAGTGTGCTTCCAAAAGTTCACAAATTAAGCTTTTAGCAGACACAGAGGGCAACATATTCATGACTCATCTTGTCTGCAGGGGCTAATGCAATTTTTAGTCCAATGAAATGCTCTTTAGAAGGACATGTCCACGGCCCTCAGTTATTAATAATAATTTCAACTGTAACCAAACAACAGGTCAGATACACACTCAGGAGCCAACAATTTGACAGAGTGCCATTTGGACACATTAATACTCCTGATAATATATGTGGTCCTCTTGATCAGAACCGTCACATTTGGCTCAAATAGATGGCTTTAGTCCAAAAAGCAAATGCAGGTTTCATCATCATCACCTCGGCTTCTGGCAGGTTTGCAGGTGCAGGTAATGGCGAAAACTTTAATGCAAAACGTCTTCAGCGCTTTCATGCATTATGAAAGCTGTCAAATGCGGTTGTGCTGGGATGAGATTAAAACTAAAGGCTATTTTTTTTTTAAAAGGACAGGCTCTTCAATGTATCTTGAGTCAACTTACCGGTTTAGTAGGATATACACCAGCATAGTAAAGAAAATTGTGTATGTCATACCATTTGATGGGGTCTTGAAGGTCTATACCCAAAAAGATTGATTTATTTTGGTGTGAAAAACATGTATTATAACATTGCAAAATGAAACAATGGACCTCTATCAACAATATATATTATGGATTCTAGTAAAAGCGTTTATACTTTCGTGTTGTTTTGTCTCATCTGACTTGTAAATGGACCTTCCATCTTTAAACTCATCTTGATCTAAGAGTCACATATGAGCAAAAACATTTGAACGTATCCTAATTGTTCTTCATAGACCAAAAGAGTTAATATTTTTGTACTCAGTGGTCCCATGACCTTGAGGTACATATGTTTAAAAATATAGGAACTGTACAATTGTTGTTCTTGGGCCAACTGATATTGATTTAGCTGTTATGAGGTCTCGCATTGGTTAGTCTCAGCCTCAGACGTCTCGCCCACAGGCCGTTGGCTGAACATCTGATGCATATGGCACACAAAATTGGAAACACTCCAGGAGTTTTCGAAGTCATCATCGGATTTATTGAATTATACAGGATTTCCAGGAGACGTGTGTTTCGATCTTTAACGTTCTGCCTGGAAAGAAAGATGCCATGACGCCAAACCCCCTCATGGAAAAAGAAAGCCATAGTGTTTACAACTGTAACAATGAGCACCTACCAGGATCAACTAAATGCTGGATTTTCAAAAGTATGTGAAATATGTAAAGTTCACGGCATAAACTCTTTAAATTATGTCCAAGAGTTTTACACACTGGTCTGTTATTGTGGGGACATTTCCACGCCCCTAAACATGACGTGGCATAAAACAAAACGTGATTGGTTGCTTTACATGTCAGTCATATGGTCTCTTGGGCAGTCCTTGGCCATTCAAAGCGCCCAAAGTTCCCAGACATTCTGCCGTCAGTCTGAAGTCTGGCTTTGCGAGACTACGTATTGGTCAAAATGTGGGTCTTGTGGGTGACTGCCACTGGTTTGGGTTTTGCAGGGTCTGGACTGTGGATGATCTAGTCTTTAATCCAATTCTAAAAGCAGTGAAGGAGTAATCAGGAACATATGACCCGTGACCTAGTGCAGGGGTGTCCAGTCCTGCTCCTGGAGGGCCACTATCCTGTAGAGTTTAGCACCAATCCTAATTAGACACACCTGAACCAGCTAATCCTGGCATTCAGGATTACCTGAAATTTCCAGGCAAGTATGTTGGGGCAAGTTGGAGCTATATCTGTAGGACATTAGCCTTCCAGGAGCAAGACTGGACACCCCTGGCCTAGCAGAAAGTGCATGCACTCCAAAAAAATCAGCTATAGATCTGATGTGGATATTGCAAGTTAGAGTCTGACTTTGTCTATTCCTGATCTTTGCTCTCTTTTTTTCTCCCCATTCCCCTACTACAGGGTTTTTCAAACTGTTCTTGAAGTCTTATCGGCAGTGCACATTTTTGGATGTTTTCCTTATTAGACACTCAGCTCAGTCAACTAAGTCAACTAAGGTTACATTTACACGACAACGATGTAGTCAAAAACTGAAAAGTTTTTCCCTTGCGTTTTTAAAAAGTTTCACGTATACACGACAACGTTTTCAAAATGATTCAGTAAACACACATATCCTTAATATAAAAGCTGTATTACGTATGCCAGGCCAGTAGTTGGCGCTGTCACCTTGTTAGTATACGGTACCTGTTGCCGTGTGTATATGATGCGTCTCCGCTGTTGGTTGTAATATTGGTGAAGTAAATCCACACTTTGCTGAAGAAGCGTTAGCAAACTCTTGAGCAGCAACAACCGTACCATGTACTCTGCCATTGTTGTGTATGTTTGTTCATGCTTGCCTTTAAAATCGACACGTACTGCGCACGTCTACATACCTAACACGTACTACGCACGCGCATGACGTCACCGTTTTCAAAGATTCCCGTATTGGGTGTTTACACGGAAATGACAACGGTGCCGTTTTCAAAAATATGCGTTTTCAGTCCCCAAAACACCGTTGTCGTGTAAACGAACAGTCAAAACGCATAAACAATTTCCCTTTTTGGATGAAAACGTTGTGTAAACGGCCCCTAAGGAGACATCCAAAATGTGTGGTGCTGGGGAAGCTCCAGGAATGGTTTGCAAACCCCTTTACTACTACTGTCTCTATCAGGAGTGTCCAATCCTGCTCCTAGAGGGCCAATGTCCTACAGAGAGTTTAGCTCAAATGTGTGCCAACACACTTGCCAGGAAATATCTAGCAATCCTGATGATACAGATTAGCTGGTTCAGGTGTGTTTAATCAGGACTGAAGCTAAGGATACTCTCCAGTAGCAGGATTGAACATCCCTGATGTCTGTCAACAGAAGTGGCAAAAAAGGTAGTTTCCGAACAGTCAGGCAAAACAAGAGATCTATCCATCTAGCAACTGTTTCCTTTTCTTTAACAATGCCTCAAAATGACACTGAGCAAATCTCTTCAGCTCCCACTTGACAGAAGCAAGATGTTCTGAGAGATTTCAGCAGGGTTTGGAGAGATTAACTGTTCTCTTGCAGGCGCCCCTGATGTTTTTAAGGCCACCAGATGCATGATTTTGCTAGGCTCATTCACTTGATTTAAGGAAAGAGGGATGAGGCATGTGAAGCTCCTTCTGTATTTATGCAATTGTGCTTTCACCGTCCCATTAAATGTAGCAGAAGCTTGATGAATGATTTAGAGTAGGGCTGCACGATTAATCGCATGCGATATTTAACGCGCATCTTGTCAGAAAGCCGGTTCTGTAATCAGCGGTAAATCTCCATCACCTGCGGGCTTTCACATTGAGCAGCAT
>NW_015557090.1:1961934-1973186 GCF_001515605.1 Sinocyclocheilus anshuiensis | reverse complement strand
ATCTCCATCACCTGCGTGCTTTCACATTGAGCAGCATTAACTACACAGAGCCGTTGTTCACTGACGAGCTGCGCTAAACCACGTTCATATTCGCGCGATTTTTCATCAGTGAACAACGGCTCTGTGTAGTTAATGCTGCTCAATGTGAAAGCCCGCAGGTGATGGAGATTTACCGCTGATTACAGAACCGGCTTTACTGATAAGATGCGCGTTAAATATCGCATGCGATTAATCGTGCAGCCCTAATTTAGAGTACTTCTTATATCATACAAGTAGGCTAGGTTTGGTGCATATGTGAAGGGCAACTCCCAATGAGTTTACATAACAGCAAATCCTTTAAAACCTTATCAAGACCCCCAGTCTCAACCTGAACTCTGTCACATGAATATCAGTAGCTTATGCTCCTGTTAAATTAGCAATGTAATGTAAGTAGTGACAGATCTTTTTTTAAACTTTTTTATTTATTTATTCTCACCTTGTGACATATATCCAAAAGAAAAAAATGCAGGGTTGATTTGGTTCTTTCCATCAGTTGTCACTAGGATGGAGTTAGATTTGAACGCAAGCTTGAAGTTGATTGTAAGAAAGAGCCGGGTTTATGCAGACTAAAAGATTGGAGAAGTCTGACATACGCTACCAGAGAGAAGTCTGTTGTTTCATCAGAACATCAAGTTTTGATTTTGATTTTAATTACAAATGATGGGGTCAAAAATGAAACAAATGAATGGACAAATAATTCACAATAAGATTAGTAACATGCATTTAGAAACAGATAGGGTGAATTTTAATTTCATGCCCAGTTGGATATATTATCTGGAATAAAGTTTTCTGAAGGGACAAGTGCCATTTTGCCAGTAATGAATGATAAAGTAACAACATACAGTATATGACCATACTGACCATCCACCCAGTGCATTTCCTTGTCTAAATAAGACATATTGCTTAAACGTTTTGAGTCTGTGCAGCCAGTATTTGTACTTGAAGTTGGTGGAGCGCCTCAAGGAAGAAGCTGTCATGGTGACAGGAAGTCCTTGTACATATGGACTTTGTCTTGCAGACACTGTGTACCAGAGGGGAGTAAGGTGAAGAGATAATGCCCAGGATGTGACGGGTCCAAGGTGATCTGAAAGCTCCATTTGAAGTTCCCAGGATGTAAAGCTTCTCAACTGATGCTAGGTGACAGCCAGTGATCTTCCCAGCAGAGAGAATGATCCGCTCTATCCTGGCCAAAAGAAAACCACACTGTGGTGGATGAGGTGGAGATCCTCTCAAGGACTGATGGTTGGAGTCTGAATTTCCTCAATTTTAGAAATATTTATTTTTATGTCCATGATATGAGTAAAAAAGCATATTTACATCTCTGTCCAGTGTCTTTCTATTTATGCTTATTTATTATACAGACACATTAAGCCTCTTACTAGGACACTGATAAGCCAGACTGAGGTTTTGCATGTAGTAAAGGGTTCATGAACTGTGGAAATATATATATATATATTTTTTTTTTTAAATGTTACATTTTTATTTTTGTATGATACAACAATAAACCAGTAAAGATTTGCTATATACATACCACTTAATGTATATGTTAATTCATTAGAATTATGTAGTGATACTGAGAATTACAAAACTTGTGAGGTTTTGCTGTCTATAATAGTTTGCTGTAGTGACAAGCCTAATTACTATTTGGTTTGTCAGCCAAAGGAAAATAAATAGACTGCTCTATTTAGAAGCACAAATGACAAATGTCCATGCTTAGCGTGAAAGGTTAAAAGGAATAACTACTCCAAAAATCAGAGTGAAATGGCCATACTGCATTTGACCTTCCTCTTGTCTCTCTGTCTGATCAAGATTATGAACGAAGAGAAGGCTTCAGGATCCAGAAGGTTGAGGGGAGCCTCACAGATTCATCTCCACCCACAGCTAACTCTGGTCCAGCTCACACTGAGGCTGAGGAAGGCTTTAATCACCAAAGGGCACGTCCTGCAGGGCTGGGCCAAAAGTGACAGCGGGAGCGCTAAACAACAGTTGTTAGGTGACAGGAAGTCGGAGATGCAGGGGCGATGAAAGCGAGAAGCCTAAATAAATTAATGGCAGAGGAGGGGGTTGTTGAAGCCACTCGAGCTCTGTAATAAAGCACACAGGCTAGAGGGCTGAGGCTTGGCTGTAGATCTGTGAGGTAAGTGGATGCGACTCAGATTTACAGGACGGGCGAGTTCATTGCACATGCAGTGCGTGTAGTGGTGCAGTGAAGGGTGGAGGGGAAAGACGCATAAATCAGAGGCACGGCATGGAGGCCGAGGATGGGGAAGAGCGCAGTCACCTATCTTAAATAAGCACCACACTAACCTCTCCGAACACAAAGAGCAAGGGCAATATAGCAAAGTTTTTGGTCCACGGGCTATTTTTTATGGTCCAAAATTCTTACAACCCCATAAGCGATAAAGAATTAAAAGGAATGTTTGGGGTTTAATACAACATAAGCTCAGTATTTGGGCCTAATAGTGATTACCACAAAAAAAAAAAGATTAGTATATATATATATATATATATAAAATAAAAAGAAATCTGGGTTATATGAGGCACTTACAAATTGCAGTGAATATGGACAAATGGTAAATGTTAAAATGCTACAGTATTGTCACAAGATGTAAACAATATGCATGTTAACATGACTCCAGTGAGAAAAAAATGGCTAACACAATATTTTAATGTGACATAGTTACACATGTAGTTATAACATAGTTATTACTATAGTAATAACCGTAAATTTTGCATAATTACAAGCAACTAACCCTAACCCTTTCATAAGTACATGTACTTAATTAATAATACTCAGTGCTTATTTGTGTCATTACACTGAAACAAAGTCACCTTAAAAGTGTCACCAAAGATCACTCACAAACCTTTTCTGTGTGAAGTTTTATCCCATTTTATGGCTTTATCACCATGACAATGCAACGACAAAACCCCAAAATGACTGTATAAATGATTTAAACAGCTTTAGAGCTTAATTAATACATAGATAATATAGTTATTTCAGAATTATGTAAGTGCTTTTGTAAAATAATAAGCTTTACATTTCTGCCTTTAAATCCTCTAAAATTGTCCCCTTTCACTTCCATTGTAAGTGCCCTGATTTTTAAAGCAAATGAGGGACAAGTCATACTTGTGGTAATCCACATTATGCTTCAAGTTCTGTCATTTGATCATAACTAGTATGAACCTGGAATATTGCTTTAAGACACAGACTTTAGGATCCTAAAGGTGTAATTAGCATATCTAGCTTCTTAAAAGTGACAATGTACAGTATTTTACTAGTCAGTTTTATTAATTGTCTAGCAAGTTTTGTAGCTCATCATTTGGCATTCGTTGGTATTCACCCGATCTAACGAGAGGGCTGGACTTATGTATTGCATCGCAATTTGTCAAAGTCTGGCTTACACTCATATTGTTACAGAGGAGGCTCCCGTACCGCCTCCTCCGCACCACCAGAGGGAACCTGAATATTAACCATTCCCATTCGGACTCCAATTCCCATCACCCCTCATACCTGGGACTGATTGCTTATCCACACCTGCACCTCATTTACACACACACATATAAGCCACTCACACAGACTCTCTGCGAAGTCTTGATTTGCCCTGGCTGTAATTTCTGAGTGTTACACCCGTGTTTGCTTTTTTTGCACTTCATCTTGGACCGTTTCCTATTTATCTGATTGTTCTCTGCCTGCCCCGATCTTGGATTGTTTCACCTGGACTGTGTTTGCTAGCCGCCTGCCCTGATCTCTCGCCTGGTATTCGACTCTGTTTCTGTCCAAGCCCCTGCTGTTCTGTCTTGCCGGTATTTGACCCTGTATTCTCTGACTATTCTAAATAAAAGCTGCAAATGGATCCAAATGCTTCTGACTTGTCACAACACATATCATCTCTGCCATACTATCCAACTTAGATTGGACTTGGCCTTGATGCAAACAAGAATGCTCATTCGTGTTTTGCAAAAGTAAGTGCAAGCAAACGCATCTACATTACTCCAGGTCTATAGAGGAGGTCACATTGTAGGTCACATTTTAGGTAATATTTTAAGCACAAAAGACGCTGCATATTTTATATACAAAAAGTGTATATATGTATAGATTAGGTTATAAAATCATTCTTGGGAAAAAAAAAGAAAAGTCCCATAAAAGTGTCATAAAATTTGCTCATACTTGCATGCTACATTTAAGTTATTCTGAAGCCATAAACTTAGCTTTGTGTGCGAGAAAGACCAAAATAAAAGCCATTATTAGCAGAAAATCTTCTCACCACAAATCTCAAATCTCATTTACAGTTGCTATATTCAAATGGTATGATGCGTCTCACCAGGGTTAATGTTAATGATGCCAGACACAAGTAGTCAGTTTGTGGCTTATCTTTTGCAAATTAATATTGTGAATTGAAGATTTTCTTTGAATAATGACTTTTGGGTTATTATTATGGACATAATGATAATGATCTGTTCCTCATATAAAGCTATTGTATGATATCAGAAAAATTGTATTATAGCAACTTCTTGGTGATTTTTTTAGTCACATTTGGAGCTTCAGATATGTCTATCTCCATTCACTTTAACTGTGTTGAGATGTGCAACAGAGACCAAATATTGGGCCAGTGTTATATGCATAACACTGCTTGACTGCTTTGTTTTCAGCATTTTATGGCTTATACATGTCATTTAAAAGCACTTTTTATAGCAAAAGTGAATATTGTATTTTCTTTCTTTGATAATTCCTCTCAGCTCATAAAAGTAACATAAACAAAATAAATAAATTACACTTGAACAAGGTTCAAATTAAGGTCTTCAGAAGTACAATATTTTAAAAGTAAGTGTGCTTGATTAGGGCTGGAACTAAACTCTGCAAGTTTGCCTGTTTCTATCCACACTGTTCATGTTTCTATGCATTAGCTCACTTTCGAATTTTGTTTTTGGCCGTTTTTGACACTTTTAGTGAGGAAAGGAAATGACATGAGCCTGATTCAAACTTATTCACCTACATGGTGACCACAGCTCAGTGTGTTCGAGCACATACTGTATGTGAACCGCTAGGCCTCTGCTCTACACTTGTGAATTCTTTCCGAAATGTCAGCCAGCACATCATTATTCTGTGCAGAGGTGAATGAAGTTCAGAGCAGAAAGGCTCGTTTTAGGCCTTGGAATAATCTGTTCCTATAGTGAAGATCAGTGATGAGTGGCACCAAACACAAAAGCTGCTACTCGATATGAAAAATAGCCAAATATCTCTATGTATCATTTGAAGCATCTGCTAAGATGAACAGCACTGTTATTTAACACGTTTCACTTATCATGGTCTAAAATGACAATAAATCTCTCCTGATAAGCGAGCATTAAAGAGAAAGTCAGATAAATGAGAACAATGGCCTTGCCAAGAGTCTTTCTGATATTATCAGGTATTTAAAAACACCTGATCAAATCTATCAAACAATTCAATGATTATTCAAGGTCACAACAACATTAAGAGATTCTCCAAATTAGGGCTGTCACGATATTAGATTTTTCACACCACGGTTATTGTGTCCAAAAGAATTTACGATATCGATATATCACGATATCTATAGAAACCTTAGGGAATCAGACAAATTAATTTTTTACATTGTTTATTTAGTTTTTCTTTTTACCCAATGAACATAAGGATACTGATAAACACAGGGCACATGCATTTTCACTTCTTCTTCAGGTCACAGCTGACCTGAGACTCTGGCTTTTTCTGTCTTCTTTGAAGCTCCCTATGAAATAACAAGAGAGAAAATACTGTCAAGTTCAACAGTATAATAAATAAATATTAACATCAAAACTGATACTTTAACCTGTTAACTTGCGTACCCATATTTTAATCTCTTTAACCTATAGTTGAGCCGGCGCCAATGAAGTCATGCAGTTAACGCGCTTCTAATTCAGTATTAATGTGCACCTAGAACGACCGCAGATGAGGCATTAAGTGAATGCATTTATAAAAATGACCCCGTTCAAAAGTTTACTTACACTTGATTCTTACTGTGTTGTTACCTGGATGATCCACAGCCGTTTTTTTTTTTTTTTGATACTTGTTCATGAGTCCCTTGTTTGTCCTTCAGGTCCCACAAATTATTTGGTTTTCCAGCATCTTTTGCATATTTGAACCCTTTCCAACAATGATTTTGAGATACATCTTTTCACACTAAGGACAACTGAGGGACTCATACACAACTATTACAAAAGGTTCAACCACTCACTGATACTCCAGAAGGAAAAATTATGCCAAATCACAGCCGTGCTTATACAGCCATATTGCACTATATCTATATCTATCTATATCTATATCATCTATATCTATATCTATATCTATATCTATATCTATATCTAAACCTTTCCAACAAGCATGCAGATATACAGCCACATCACATGGCTACAAGTGTGATATTGCATTTATACAACAGTTCAATGGCACAAGTGTGTAAATACATAAGAAACAGCGATGTCAAAAAACAGTGTCTTTAAAAACCCTCTTCGAGGATTTAAATCTCAAGTTGACAGTTTAACAGCTGAGCTCAAGCCTCCGTTACTGATTTGAAAACAGCACTTTAGAACTAGTAACGAAGGGACGTTGAGTTGCTTTATTAAAAGCTTTACTGTATTACTGTATCAAAAGCTCACTGTATTATGTAGGGTATAATGAGAGAGAGATGGACTGCGCGAGTGTGATTACCTGCTTCTGACACATCATTCATATATATATATATATATATATATAAATACACACACACACACAAACACACATATATACACACACACACACACACACACTTATTGGTTGCTGATATGATACGATGTGAGGTAACACTTTAGATTAGGGAACACATATTTACTATTAACTAAGAGTTTTCCTTCAATAAATTCCTAATTTGCTCTGCTTATTGCTAGTAGTAAGTAGTTGTTGTAATAGTTATGTTTAGTTATTGGGTAGGGTTAAGGATGTAGAAAATGGTCATGCATTAGTATGTGCTTTATAAGTACTTATAATCAGCCAACATGCTAGCAATATGCATGCTAATAAGTAACTATTTAATAGGGAATAATGTTCCCTAATCTAAAGTGTTATCTGATATGATATATAGTACTGTGTAGTACTAAATTCAATTCAATTCAATTCAATTCAATTCAAGTTTCCTCTGAGGGGTTGGCATCATCTCTTCTCAGGTGTTCTGGATCCAGACTGAAGCTTGTGTAAATCCTAGTTATACCGTGGCAGAAACAGAGAAACAAATAGAGGCATAATTAGCGTGCTGCTGTTTCCAACAAGCAAAAATTGATTGTTTAACCCAAACCTATTGGTCATCCAATCTTTTACATTTTTAACACACTCTGTTAGCTTAGATAATTTAGAAGTTTCATCTGGTCTTGTTGAGATATACGGTTGAGTATCATCAGCATAACAGTGGAAACTAATCCCGTATTTTCTAATAATATTACACAGGGGCAACATGTATATTGAAAATAGCAGAGGACCTAGGACAGATCCTTGTGGCACTCCATATGTTACTGGTGATAATTGAGATGACTCCCTATTTAAATGAACAAAGTGGTAGCGATCGGACAGGTAGGATCTAAACCATCAAAGCCTGCCCTTGAATACCTGTATAGTTTTGTAATCGATCTATGAGTATATCATGATCTATAGTGTCGAACGCAGCACTAAGATCAAGTAAAACTAGCAATGAGATGCAGCCTTGGTCTGATGCAAGAAGCAAGTCATTTGTAATTTTAACAAGTGATGAATGACATTGTGCATCAAAATATGATCAAAATATGGCTTTGTAAATATGTACAGTTTCTCACAGTTCAATATGCTCAATGCTAATAAAAAGTAAGGGAACATTGTTCTGACTAGATGGTATGGTGATGTTTTGAATTCAGTAGAAGTGGTATTTAGCCCAAAGGTCAATTGGTTCTGTGCACTTTAAAGCTGCAAACTAGTTAAATTAATTAGAAATGAAAATAAAAGGATGTTTCCTTTTTCACTACAAGATGCCACTGTTGTAAAAAAAAGCATTGAGAAAAAAAAAATCCTTAAAACTGAACTTCAGCAATGAAATTCTGGACTAAAATGCACCTAAGGCTGCAGTAAAGCTGAATCACAATGTTTTGAGCAAACAGACAAAAACCTAAAACACAAATCTCTAGCTGCCAGCTTGTTAGTTTCTAGTCTGTTTTAAAGATAGTTACAAACCAGATAAAATCCTTAAAGACAACTTGTTAAATTGTAAATATGCTTCTGTCCTCTTATATTGACAAGATACAGATTTGTGCTAATGGACAGATTCTCTTTGGGTTTTAGTGCATATTTGAATTAATTATAGCCTTCAAAATCACTTACGACTCACACCTCTGGCGAGCCTCGGGGAATAACTAGCCTAAAATAAACTTTCAGTCTTTAAATTGCCTAAGCATAAATTGAGGAGAAAAAAATAGCGCCTTTGTCCTGATTAGGTGAGCATCATTTTCAAATGTAGGACGGGGTCATTGAGCTACTAAGACTGACCTATTTTAGGTGTTCTTGTACATAGCATGACAAGACATACTAACTAGCAGTGTTATCAACATCCATTATTAGTGGTATCTGCTAAACATCACTATCATTACCATTTGAGCCATAATATAATATATCTAAAAATGAAAATGTTAAAGGGGTCATGAAGTGGATTTTCAGATTTGTTTAAATGTTTAAGGAGGCTAGATTACGAATTTAGCAATTTTTTTTTACCACAAAAGTTAAAATATTTGTAAAATTACCAATTTCCATCTTTATTTTCATTCTTTGTCCAACTTAGCTTGATTGTTCAAAAAATAATAAATTCTGGCTTATACTGATAAGTCAATATTTATTTGTACGATATGGCTAAAAAACGATAAATGGCTGATATTAAAACATCCAAAAATTTTACATTTAAAACAAATAATTAAAATGCAAATCAATTTAAATGTTACAAGTGAATTTAAACACCACAGTATTCTAATAGTAGGCCTAAAGTAAACAAAATGTACAAAAAACAAAAAAGTAATGATGGCAAAGGTTTAAATTTAAAAATAAGGAGGATAAGCATGTGCAATTAAATATCTAATATATCTAAGTTGTTGTTGGATTATAATTAAATGATATTTAGGAGCATGCTGAGAATATTTAAAAATGAGAGTGTGAAACAAAAACATACTTGTTCAATGGCTCAGTCATTTGAAATAAACAGCTGCCATGCATTTCTAATAGTTATCATATACTTTTGTCATATCTTTTAGAAAGATATGCACAGTTTTTGGAGATGCCATCCAGTACATCCAAGGACAGAACGATGTTTTGCTCTGGTGATTGATGGACGGACATCAGTTACTAAGAGCACACATACATACTTGATTGGCATATTAAGGGGCTTGTAGAGGAGAATCGTGACATCGAGACTGGGGTGATTTTCAAATCCTACATTCTAAAATCGGCAGTTAGCTTTGAGGTCTGAAACTTGCACTATGTTTCTTAAAATTATTTATTGCATGTCTATTTTGTATAATTAAAAATAATAGTTTTACTATTATTATGTAGGAATTATATATATACAGGTGCATCTCAATAAATTAGAATGTCATGGAAAGTTCATTTATTTCAGTAATTCAACTCAAATTGTGAAACTCGTGTATTAAATAAATTCAGTGTAAACATTCTTGAATCAAGATCAGTTTACTTCAAAAGCAAAATGACTCAAGTCTTGTTTTCTGAGAAAAAAAAATAAAACAATCAACATGGTTAGTTTTTGCTTAAAATAAGAAAATCTGCCAATGGGGTAAAAAAAAGTCATCTTAATTCAAAGGGAAAACAAGATTATTTTTCAAGAACTCAAGAATGTTTCAATATTTGTAATGGAAAACAAGACAAAAACACTGAGTAAAAAAATCATTTGTTGCAGTGATGACTTGGAAGAGTCATGTCAAACATTTTGCATTCAAATGGATGGTGCATTTCCTTGCTTGATGCCATTACACATTAGTTTTAAACCTTAAACTGAATGAAACCCAAATTACACAACTTGTTGACAAAAGTTGTGCCATTACTTTTCTAAGCCATTAGACTTATGAAGTCAAAAATCTAGACAATTTATACAACAAAATGGACAAAAACATTTGAAGGAGGTATCTGGGCCATTTTGTGGGTACAGAATATTATAGACTGAGAGATTGGGTTATTTTAACTGTTTTTTTAAGGTGTGCTGTGGGTTGTTGCAATGTGGTGGTGAGGTTTGCATGGACACCACACACATTTTCTTCAAACTTGACATTTTCATTTTCTTGTAAATACTGTAAGTATTCCAAAATGTAAAGCTAGTGTTAAATAATGAAGAATAATCTGCCATACAGCATGCCAAATCTCTTTCTCTTGCACTCACACATTCAAACTCTAGACAAATCCTAATGTGTCACTATTCAGCAGTCATAGAGCTGTGAGGAAACCACTCTGCTCAATCTGGATGGGTAATTTCAGTCCAATATTGAGGGACCACTGTCAGAGAATGAGCAGGGTGCCCGGGTGCCTCTGTTTACACTGTCAGAACAGTGGCATTTACTGTAATTATAGCCCTGCGTTAGAAAACACTATGCAAAACATTACATCTCAAGCTCACAGTGTGCAGGAGGAAGATTGAGCTGACTTTTGTGTACATCTCACAATTAATTTGCTAAAATGGGCCTTCTGATCTACCTTGCATATCTGTGGATTATGTATATTTTTGGATCCATGTTGTTTCTAGGCAGGGAGCAGAAGTATAACGGTGTTACCTAGCACAATGCTATAGCTTTAAGTCTCGAGAATAGGATCTCATTTTCACTCAAGGAGAAAGAGAAGAATTTAATTTACATTCACATGCACTACTATATTGTGCTTTTGAAGCCAATCACCAAAAACAATATCTTGTAAAAGGGCTCATCTCGCTTCAGCTTTCTCAAAAGTGATTGAGGGATAAAGATATTGTTGAGACCCCCACTGATACTGAAACTCTAAAGAGTTGAGAGAGATGTTGTCTGCAACAGTTCCATGGTACATTACAGTCTGCTGACAGCAGGGGGTTTTGTGACTGAGAAACAAGATTTTCTGTGGCTGAAGCCCTTATGAATGAAGCTGCTCAGAGTCTGACACGTTGACTTGACACTGAAATACCAAACAACTAAGCAAGTCAAAC
>NW_015557090.1:1948683-1961887 GCF_001515605.1 Sinocyclocheilus anshuiensis | reverse complement strand
AAAAAAAAAAAAAAAAAAAAATATATATATATATATATATATATATATATATAACATCACACCCAGTCCAAGTAAGAACATGTAGATTTGACCTAGCAATTACGCATTGCAGAGGAAACAATTTAAATTTACCTAGTGTCCCAATCCCATTCCCCCTCTATTTCACCATTACTTATTTTCATGTTTCTATCAATAAAAATAAAATAAATAAATACATAAATAAATAACCATGGCAAAAACTGGTTGCAAACTGTAAATTAACATTTAAATAATAATAATATTTTCTATTTAATTTATTCTTACCACTAATTTAATTAGCAGCATTATGCAGTCACGTACTGGTATTACTGTAACAGTCTGAAATTGTTCAAATATATGATGAATGAAATTTCAAAAAGAGTAAATTCGTATATATTTATTCGTAAATAGAATAGTATTATTGGAGGCAAATAGGAAAAATAAAATGGTTGAAGTAACTGTGTAGCATGACAGAACAGAAACTTCCATCAGCTATTAATATAGCTTATTAATGTAAAATTTACCTTATTTAATTTTTATGTAACTTTTTTATGTAATGTAACTTGTAGTGAAAGATTCATCTGGGGTGCTGTGTGTACATTAATGAGGAAAAAAAATTAACTTAAGTGATTTTAGCAAATGGCTGCAATATAACAAAGAGTGAAAAATTGAAGGGGGTCTGAATACTTTCCGTACCCACTGTATATATATATATATATAACTTTGTCTTCCTGAGATGTCAGCTATGCAAGGCAGTTTTGCAGATAAGCCAACTACATCAGCAGCTCTGCTTCAATTATGGTATGCAGTGCTCACTTTTCACAATCTACTTATCAATCGACTGATAAAATCAAGTCCTACCCTATGTTTTTTGTTTGATAGCCATTTCACTTGTAAACAGGCCATAATATGATATTAAAGTTGGTTGTAACTTCCCTTACATTCCCTTACAGATGTCAGGTCTCTGGTCTGATCACCTGTGTTTCTGCTGTCTCTGTGTCATCTGGTGTTGTGTCGAGTGCAGTGGCTTTGTTTTGACAGCTCGCCATGTGCCCGTTGTCTGCGTGGTTGTGCCCTGCCTCCCTTGTTTTCCCTGGTTGTTAACTCATCACCTCTCGCACCGGTTCTCTGTTTCATTCATTAAATTCCCCTATATAACTCTCCGTGATTCTCTGTCCTGTGTCAGACCATTTTAGTTTATGCCATAGTTCTGACTGCCTCAGTCTTGATCGTTGCCTTTAATTTAGCTGTAGTTTACCTGTCTTGTTTTCAACGCCAGTGAAGTCTCCGACTGCCGCCACCACTCTCGTGGGCCGTCTCTGCCGCCACTGCTGTGGCATTTGCCCCACCTACAATCTCCTGCCCTATGGATCGGTAGTGCATACTGCCTTGTCCTGGACTGCCCGCGGAATCCCCTCTCACGGCTCCTGTTCTGTTATCCGCTGTCTCTGGTCTGTTCTAATCAATAAAATTCTTTGTTGAACCCCGCAACTGAATCCAGCCTGCTTCGTGACAGAACGGTCTGACCAGACCATGGATTCAGCGGGGACAGACCCGCTCCGCACCGCTCTCGTACAACAGGGAGTCATGCTGGGGCAATAGGCGACCCAACTCAACTCCACTGCTCAGGAGGTGGATGCGCTTAATGCCCAAGTTGCAGAGCGTGAGCCCAAACCGCATGCCAACAACCCGCCAGTCTACGATGGTGATCCTAACACCTGTCAAGCATTTCTCTTCCAGTGTGCCTTGGTGTTCGCGCTACAGCCTTGTCGCTATGCCACCGAAGAGGCCAAAGTGGCGTATATACTCACTCTTCTCTTGGGCCATGCCCGCGAATGGGGAATCGCCATAAGGAACTCTCGGGCCCCCTGCTGTGCAGCTTTAGAGGATTTTCACCAGGAGATGGCGAGGCTGTTCGACTGTTCAGCCAGGGGAGATGAGGTGGCCGTTCAGTTGTCCCGCCTATCACAGAGGAGAAGCTCGGTCACCGAATAGGCTATCCAGTTCCAAACTCTTTCCACCGCCTGCGACTGGAATGAGGGTTAGCTGCGCACTCGCTTCCTTGAAGGGCTTGACCACGCCATCGCAGACGAGCTAGCTGCCTTGGACCTTCCTCGTGAGTTGGACAAACTCATCAATCTCGCTCTCCGTGTGGAAGGCCGCCTTAACCGCCATCGTCAATGCCGCCTTTCCACTGGCCCATGGGGCAACCTGGAGTCCCCTAGTCCCGATACCGCTGTCTCTGGTCTGTTCTAATTAATACAATTCTCTGTTGAACCCCGCAACTGAATCCAGCCTGCTTCGTGACAGTAGATCACATGAGCGGCCTTGTGCCAATAATGATTCCAATTCTGCACAAAACCACTGATCAACACACAGCGGTGTTTCATTTCTGAATAAATCAGTGGTTTTGAGAAAATTGATTGAGTGAATAATTCTACAGCGGATCTAAATATTTATAATTAATTATAACTAGTTATAATTAATTATTCATATTTCCCCATGAGCTGATTCGCTACAACTCATTCATAAAGACCTTGTCCTAAATGGCATCCTACGCCCTTGCAGTCTTCTGCAGAGTCCATGTTTTCATGACGTAATGCAACTTTGATTGTCAGGCAGAAGTCTGCTGTGGATCTCAACACACTGCAGTCTTGGTAGAAGTGAGGATCAAGGGCGAGGGTGAGGAAGTGCCCTTCTGAAACCTAAAATGACGGCCAGCAAGACTATAAGTGCAAATTAAGTGTGTCATTTGGGACAGGGCCAAAAACATTTACTTGTTTAGTTCCTGAATGAATCTGGGTTTTTGAATGAATTGGCAGAATGAATAATTCAATGACTCACTCAAAAAACAGCCATGTGCTGCCACCTGCTGGTATAATGATGTAACCTTCAGACCACACAGACAAGTGGAGTGATAAAAACAGTGATAAGTCTCACTGCTGCTGGGATCCTTTAGAGAGAGAGAGAGAGAGAGAGAGAGAGAGAGAGAGAGATATTAAGCGTGTGAATCACCTGAGTCTGTGTCTCTCAGCAGTGTTTGGCAGCAGCGTCTCTAGTAACAGCAAAACTATAAGTTAATCTGCTTCAAGAACAGCGCTCGCTTGTGACAAATGATATGTAGATTTTAAGTTGCTAAACAAATAATAATTTATAAATAATGAAATAATTTGTCATTTGTATCTTGTTGGTTACTATATTTATTTGCTTGGTCAGTGTATTTGTGGGTTTTGGTTCTTTTGCACTTATAGGCTGTAAGGACCCTTGAAATAACAGAAATCGTTAGGCGAAGTGATATGCAATGCGGACGAGATCTGCCTGGAACTACTTTAGCTGTGCGTTTCCCTAAAAAAATTGGTTAGATTATTGGCATTATTGGCCTAATGGTTAGAGAGTCGGACTTGTAACCCAAAGGTCGCAGGTTCGACTCTCAGTACTGGCAGGGATTGTAGGTGGGGGGAGTAAATGTACAGTGCTCTCTTCCACGTCAATACCACGACTGAGGTGAGACCCTTGGGCAAGACACCAAACCCACAACTGCTCCCCAGGCACCGCAGCAAAAATGGCTCTGGGTGTGTGTTTACGGTGTGTGTGTTTGTTCACTGCTCACTGCTGTGTGTGTGCACTTAGATGGGTTAAATGCAGAGCACAAATTCCAAGTATGGGTCACCATACTTGGCTACACCTCACGTCACTTTCAGAATAGGGAATAAAAACTGAGCAGAAAGTTCTGAAACACTAAAAAACTGTCTGAACTTTTAATATATCACAACTCTATCCATCTAGCTCTCCAATTTCTAAGAAAAGCGTTTTGTACACCATACATTACTTTCTATTCTGCTATGTTAGTAGTTCACATAAGCATTTCTGCTTGTACTACAGCTGGAAGTACTTCATCCTGTGCTGATGATATCAAAGCATCTATGCCTTGTACTTAACAAGGGACCTCTAAGCCTCTAATGTACCTGAGTATAGAGGCTGCAGTATATAGCAGAAAGAGAAAGCGTATGCAAGAGGCCTCAGTTCCAGCAGCTTGGAAGAGTCACTGTGTGAAGCCTCACTTAGCCAGTGCACTGGGGGATTTTCCCCATGGTGGTTCATAAATGGCATGGAGGGAAGTTCATTACACTGCCATGAAGAATGCGGCTGGGTTTCTAGAGCCACAGGATAAGCATAATTTATGGTGTGTCATGTCCCCATAATTTTTTTTGCCATGGCCAATTTTGTCCCCATCATTTTATAAAATAGCTCACAGCAGGGATTTATCTAATACAGAGGAAGCATCACCTGTTGTTAAGCGGGAGTCTTCATTTCATTCATGTGTGTTATAAAGATTGGCAATACAGTGCTGGATTTTTAGGGTTTTTTGTTATCAGTTGTGGAAAATGTTCTCTCTAGCAAACAGCTCTCATTGCCATGCAATAGTCTATCGCTTTGTCAAACACCGTGAATTTAAAACTTTGTTTTGTGTAATTGTGATTTATATCTCACAACATGCCTTTGTATATTGCGACTTCATTCGCATAACATACAATTGCAAGTTTACTTCTCATAGTTTGCCACTTCTTGGAGATGGTCCTCATTGCAGAACACAAGATCCAGGGGGTGAGGCTGGATCCAGATCCAACTCCTCCCACCTTACATATCCCTACACCTACCTGTCTCCACCCCCGATCCCTAAACCCACCCATCTCCACCCCTAAACCTACCATCTCCACCCCCTAGATGTGGATCCAACCCCGCCCCCTAGATCTTTGTTCTGCAGTGAGGGGCTACTGACTTCTTGTAATTGTGATTTCTGTGTCAGAATATTCCTACTTCCCTACAGTACTATATGTGAAAAACAGTATATTCATTCATAGTATTCATGAAGAAGTAAGCAAAAAGTACATGGATGACCTACTAGTTTCACCAAGATTTCCAAGTGTGCATCCAATGGGAACTTTACTATCCAATGAGTCCTTGGGAGAAGAGACATGAATGGCAGTATAGCAACACAAATGACACCATAAGTTACATAAAAATATGTGTGGATTTCAATCATACTATGTGGAGCATATTTTTAACAGTAGGAAAGTAAGTTACTTATCAAATGTAGTAGCAGACAGTATGCGTTCCCTTTCAGTCAGTCACGTTCGACGTTACGTCAGTCGTTCTCTGCTGCGTAGTTATCTCACCCCGGGCGGGTTGAGTCTACCGCAGGGATTTCCATATGTAGCACTGCCCTAGGTCAGTCCATATGTGTAATTCCACATGTTACCTCCTATGCGCAGGATGTGGTTTCCGTAGCGTCCCAACTGGGTACGCTTTCCCAGTGTTATCCAATGTAGCACTGTAGGGAACAGCAGTGGCGGACACCTCTGCCTAGCCGCTGTCCTATCTTCCGCCCCAGCTGGTGTGAGGGGACTTGCCGGCTTCCGCAGGGCACTGGAGGGGGTCAGCAATAGTGGCGTTTTCCATACGGATCCCAATTCGTCAGTCACGACTGACGTAACGTCGAACGTGACTGACTGAAAGGGAACGTCTAGGTTACTTGTGTAACCCTCGTTCCCTGAAGGAGGGAACGGAGACGTTACGTTCCGTCGCCACAGTTGCTGTACCACCGCTGTACGGCCGGGGCACATAGTCTCGGCTCCTCAGCGAAAAACTGATGTGCGTTTGCACGCGCTCTCCTTTTATACCCGCGCTGCGGGGCGGGATGCGCGTGGCGAAACACGCACGCCAACTGTCATTGGCTTGTTTAGTTAACACTTGAAGGTGATTGGTCTATCGAAGCGATATCCCAATTCGTCAGTCACGACTGACGTAACGTCTCCGTTCCCTCCTTCAGGGAACGAGGGTTACACAAGTAACCTAGACGTTTTTTAGCGCAAGACTTTGTTTCTCATACTGTAATTAGCAACTTTATCTCATAATTGTGAGTTTATAATTACCAATGTGATTTTATATATCAATGCAACTTGATTTCTTATTTTGAGCTTTATCTTACAATCACCTTTTCATTATTATTTTTTTACTGTGAAGCATAATGCAAGAGCTGAGTTTCATAACAGGCCTGTTGTGATTTCTTGCAGCTCCACTGCTTTGCTGTCAAATTACATGACTAGAAGTTTTGGGACTTCAACAAACACATGATATAATTCTGATCTTGTGGTTTAAAGAGCAATGTGGCAGAACTGTGTGGCACTTGAAATAAACGTTACCCTGAAATTATTTATTATTTATATTATATTTATTATTTGCAATCAGTTTTTTAAACTACTGATCTGTTTGTCATATTTCTCAGCACCCTTAGAAAATAAATATCAAATAGCTGATCATATTTCGGTTCCACATTATATTAAGTGTCTTTACATATTGTGTACTTCATAATTAAATAATGAATTGTTAGGCACAGTGTACATATTGTGTTCATGTTAATATGTAAAACACTTTTGCTGCCTTCAAGGTGGGATACAGGTATGGTTAGGTTTAAGGGGTAGAGGTAGGGTCAATGCTCAATAGTGTAATTATAGATGTAACTACAGAAAATAATTACATTTTACAAGGTAAAAACATGTCTGTACACAATAAGTGCATCATATTAAATTATTAATTTAAATGTATGGGTTAGGGTTAGGTATAGCTGATCTATTGTCATTTTATTTCTCATCCGAACTCCAGTGCCAGGAAGCTGTAATATATTTTTAAAATGCCTTTACAAGACTACCAGACTAATCTTTCAAAAGCATGGGAATCAATGCCCTCCTCTGCAGGAATTATGCACAGTCTCACATTTTGCTTGGCAAATGCAGTGGACTGAACTCATACTGTATGCCATGACCTGCTAATGTTAGACCAGCAAAGGTTCAAGGCTTTGCCAACATGGCATTAAATATGTGCGCAGGAGAAATGGAGGCCCAAAGTGGTGCATTTAACCTGTCAGAAAGGTAAGGAAACATAGAGAGATGATCACATGTTTTCACAATTTTGGACAGAACACATATTCTGATGTTAATACATCTTAGCCAAAAGCACCCTACAACAAAACGTATGGTTTTAATAGTATAACCAACAAACAACTGCGCTTACCCTGCAATAAAAAAAGCACCAAAGAAGAAACTACTTTCAAAGAGCTCAACAGAAAGCATAATGTGCTAATAGTTGCACGGCACCACTAGATCAGCTCATGATTTTGTCCAACACTAGAGTTACAGACTGCAAGCGTATGCATAATGGCTGTCTTTGTGAGAAACCTTGCAGTGTAGAACAGATAATGCAATTGCAGCTATAACCTACGTGGGCGACCATGTATCATATTTTTTATTTATCCAAATTCATCCAAACTCTCAGGTGACAGCTGGAACTCAAGAACTTGCTCACAAAAATCACCGGCCCCCAGATAGAGCAGAGGAGGCGGCATTATGAAATGAAATGGAATGAAGTACTCAGCATTCTCATTTCATTACAAGTTTCATCAGTAAGACCAGCAAGAGACTAGCATTAAGCATATTTTATGAACCTCTAACTTTACTTTCAGTGCGTATCACTGTGACTACGTTTTTCCCTTCATTTTTGGGGTTCCTTCATTGTTTGCAATAGGGTGAATGGCAAAACCCCATACCTAAACTTAACAACTACCTTACTAACTATTAATAAGCAGCAAATTGGGAGTTTTTGAGGCAAAACTCATAGTTAATAGTTAGTTAACAGTGAGAATAGGTCCCCAAACTAAAGTGTGACCCATAATTTATTATTATACTTTAAACCATTAAACTGTACTTCCCTGTCAACTGATTAAAATGACCTTTGCCATCTTTTAGTTATTTTGTTTGTGGCTATCATCACCTTGCCTTACCTTATATTCTATATTTCCTGAGCTCTTGGTAAAACACCGTAGTCAAAAGTGCCCAAGTGTTTGCTGCACTGAATTCGCTCCTTTGTAATGAGGATAAACTATAAATAAAGAATACAGCAAGGCATTCTTCCACACTGATCACTCTAACCTAAATACTTGTTTTTAGGACATAACAAATTTGGGCCAGTGCATTGCCTGCAGCACAGGTCTTTCTTGCTTTACTCCGTCAAAAGCAGAATGTCCAGGACTTGTGCTCTTGAGTGTCCTTTAAAAGATAAGCACATTAAAGCAATCCAAAGTCTCAAAGACAAAAGCTTTATTTTAGTCCAAGTGGATGTTGGTGAATTAAGTGAGGTCATGAGCAACAGGGCTGTTCCCAACGGTTTCCTTCAAAATTTAATTAGCAAAAAATCAGACGTTCTTTTAGCCTTTGGGTTAGATTAATTCTACTCAATTAATTTTTCTTTCATCTGCATTCAACCAGGAGATTAATGTGTATTAGCCCCTTGCTGAATACCTGCCGTTTACCTCTGAGGTCTAGCATACCTTAATCATGTTCTTTTGAAAGGAAGAGAAAAGCCACTGAGTGGGTTTCTAAAAAAGGCACATCATGGCAGTGCACCACTAATGATAATGCAGGACTATCCTCAAGCTCAGGATAAAGGCAAAGGTTCCTGTATTTGTGTCGAGCTAAAACAGATTATTTCAAAGCATGAGCTACTGCCAGCTTATCTCAACATAATAAATGGTAAATGCACACATCTCTGCTTAGATCAGGGGCCTCAAAGGCACAGCCCATTGCCCAAGTTTGTATGTGGCACTCACAAAATAATGACATAGACAGGTACAAGGAAAAACATTGTAAAAAGTGAATGTAAAATGAGTTTTTAAGTCATAAGGTGACATTTTCCACTTAAAATGAGATTGACACTCTTCGTGTACTTTTTTGATGATAAAACAGCTTCAGTTCGATTAATCCAAGCTCATTCAAAAACATAATCTTGACTTCAGTAGATTCTGAACAACATAACATTCATTCAGATGGAGGATTATAATAATGTTCTGATAGAAGGTTTTGTTCTGTCCTTGTACAGACTGAACCCAGCTGACCTACTGATTGCCAAGCTCCAGAATAGTGATGTTGCTGGTCAATGCGTTGTTTGGCTGTTTATTTCACCAGCAGTCATTGCGTAACATTGATTATCAAACCAGGCCCCTTACTTCCTTGAGAACAAAGAAAAGTCACTGTAGCACCTTTATCCTGCACAAATGAAATGTCAACACTTCAACAAGTTCACACACTGGTGCTTGTGTCATTTTGTCAAAGTCACGTGATCTGCAAGAACCAATAAGGTTTGATGTTATTGAAACATTACCATATTTGAGGTGGGATTTGTATACATATGTTAATTAATTATTTGATTTGAAAGTTAATCAAATTACTTACATTTAAGTTAGGGTAAAAGGTAAAATGTGGCTGAAGATCACAAAAGTAGGACTACACCGATGCTAAATTTCTCCACCGATACTGACAGCCGATTATTCAAAATGACATTTGCTGATGCCGATACAGATAGTTTGGTTTTCTCAAGAAAAAAAAAAAAAAACACCTATCCCAGCTAATGCTGTAAACTAGGGAACCCTCTCATTTGGTATATAATATTAAGATTAAAACGAAAGGTTAAAAAATAAAAACAGAAACTATACTATTATATTCAACTACTATTTTCAGATATAATAACCACATTCAAATAAAAACATAAACGTTTGTACATGTTTGTATACAACTTAACGACACACAAGGTAGTTTTCATTAAAAAAAAAACTTTAAAAAACTTGTCTTATGATAGATTTACTTAAACATACATATGTAATAAGAGGCTTTTTTATAGCTAACACACTGGATAAGCTGTTTTATTGACGACTTTCTGCCATTGAAACACTGGTTGAGTGATTACATGAGACATGGCACATTTCGGTAAGTTGTACCATATCTTTAAACTTACCTTCTGATGTTCATACATGTTTATTTCGCGCTATAACTTGTATTAAAGTGGAAGAGACTCATGCTCCGCGCTGGCACTTGAACTGAAGTGGCTACAGCGATCTGTCACTCTCTCTTTAAGAGCATCATAACATAACATAATATTGTGATAAAATGGACATAATTGAAAGCTGAAAGCTGATACTTTGTTTCTTATCAGAAGTAACAAAGCACAAAACTCTTTGTGATTATTGGATGTGAGGTGTGCTAAAAATAATGGTGAAGCGAAGAATCGCAGACCTGGCAACCCTGGCTTGATCTACGGGTCATTTGTAGGGTCAAATAGAACCTGCATTAAAGGCAGTATTTTAAGTGAGATTGTATTAATTGGACAGCCCTAAATTATACACAAGAGACATTTTCTTCACAAATGAGTTGCAGTCTGATATGTTTTTCCACCCCCTATTGATTGATAGGATCGGCTTTAATGATTGGTTGTTTTTGTAACAATTGGCCGATATAGCATAGATAATTGTTTTTATCAGCCAATACCAATTATTGGCTGATACATCGGTGTCTCTACTCCCTACTCAAAAATCAAAAGTATCACTTAAAATGACTGAATCAGTGTTAAAGGGTTAGTTCACCCAAAACATGAAAATTCTGTCATTAATTACTCACCCTCATGTCGTTTCAAACCCGTAAGACCTTCGTTCATCTTCGGAACACAAATTAAGATATTTTTGATGGAATCTGAGAGCTGTCTGACCCTGCATAGACAGCAACACAACTGAAATGTTCCCAAGTCCAGAAACGTAGCAAGGAGATCTGTAAAATAATCCATGTGACATCAGGGGTTCAACCGTAATTATACGAAGCTACGAGAATACTTTTTGCGCGCAAAAGAAAAAAAAAAAAAAGACTTTATTCAACAATTCGTCTCCTCTGCATCACCCTGGTGCCATTTTGGAGAATATCCGCTGGACGTAAAACAACGTATGCTGCTCTGTGTCAGCTGCGTCACGCGGACACAAAATGGCACCAGGGTGATGCGGAGGAGACGAACTGTTGAAAAAAGTCGTTATTTTATTTTCTTTTGCACACAAAAAGTATTCTCGTAGCTTCATATATTGAACCCCTGATGTCACATGGATTATTTTACAGATCTCCTTGCTATGTTTCTGGACTTGGGAACATTTCAGTTGTATTGTTGTCTATGCAGGGTCAGACAGCTCTCAGATTCCATCAAAAATATCTTAATTTGTGTTCCGAAGTTGAACGAAGGTCTTACGGGTTTGAAACGACATGAGGGTGAGTAATTAATGACATAATTTTTAATTTTGGGTGAACTAACCCTTTAACCGAAAATGTTAACTACACCAAAGAAAGCAGTTTTGAAAGCTCAGATCTGGTAGCAATATCTCCTTATGTTACCAACATAATATTTGAACTCTTTACAGAGTGAGAACCACCATAAATAAAAGCTAGTTGATATGTGTCATGATTTAGCTCCAGCACCAATTATTTCCTTCACCTGCTAAATCATAAAGGGACTGGTACAGATGTACAGGAACAGGAAATGAGATTACCTGGCCCAGTTCTTCCCTCACAACTGCTGTTACATGACTGTGCTAACCGCTTATTACTGCTGAACGTTTGATGCAAGTAATTCTCAGCACCCAGTCACAGAAACAGATAATAGCACATGCAGAGCAAACAATAATGCTATTCAGCAAATTTCTTTAATCTCTAAGTGCCTTAACAAGGCCAACACGATCTGTTGGTGAGCTGTGGATACATACTGACAATGGCCTGAACGCTTTTAGAAACCAGGGCAAGTCAATTCAAGCGAGTGAAACAGTTAAACCTTCTGAAAGAGAAAAATTGACTGAGATGGAGAAGATGATGAGATCCTGGTGAAAAGACAGGCAATAAACAGAACAGGCAAAAGAAGTTAGAAGGGGAAATGGAAGCCATCCAAAAAACAATGAAGAGAGCATAAAAAGGGTGGAAAGGGTTGATAATAATTGGTGATAAGAACAGGAGAACTAAAGAAGAGAGTTGGCTGAGATGAGATAGCAGGATGCATTCTGTCTGTCAGGTTTCAGATGGATGCGAGAGTAAACACTCAGTGGTGGGGCTCACAGCTGCTAGCGTTTATTGATTTGCAGAGAGCTGTGAGCTGCCAAATCCATCCGACATGTTTGACGACTCTGACACATCACTGTTGTGTCGAATGCTGCATTCAAGGCTGGAGTCATTCTAGGATTTCAGGTTTAGAGGGCTCAGCCCCTTAACTGAGTTGGTGGCTTAGGGGAGCATTTTTTGTCTTATGTGTGAGAAGTCAAGATTTCGTTTTGCTTGAATGACAACTTTTTTAAAGGAGTCATATGATGTTGCTAAAAAGAACATTATTTTGTGTATTTGGTGTAATGAAATTAGTTTATGCGGTTTAAGGTAAAAAAAAAAACATTATTTTCCACATACTGTACATTATTGTTTCTCCTCTATGCCCCGCCTTTCTGAAACGTGTCGATTTTTACAAAGCTCATCGGTCTGAAAAGTGAGGTGTACGCTGATTGGCCAGCTATCCAGTGCATTGTGATTGGCCGAATACCTCAAGCGTGTGACGGAAATGTTACGCCCCTTACCATATTGTGATGCCAGTGCGACGAGACAAAAACATTAAAACCCATTATAAACGAGGCATTTGTTGCATCCAGTGGGGACATAATTACGGATTATAATGACTTATACTGTCTTTTTACGCGTTGCGTTGCATCGCACTGCGCAAACATAAAACCATGTCTGCATTTGTGATCGGAGAAATGACAAACAACAAGCGCTACTCTACACTGCTCAAAACTCGCGTTTGAATCGTCAGTGGCAAATTCTTTAAATATAAAAAACGTACTTACAGTCTGTGAGTCAGAACAGCCGGCAATGTAGTCTAGGTCCCACTTTATATTAAGTGGCCTTGACAACTATGTACTTACATTTGAATGAATCATTTGTTACAACGCACTTATTGTGTACATACATGTTTTTGCATTGTTCTTATATTTTAAAAATACCTGCATGTAATTACATCTGTAATTAATTTATGTAATTACATTTATAATTACAATGATGACCCATCCCTTACACCTTAACCTACCCTTAAACCTACCCATACCACCAAACCTGTCCCTAACCTTATCCATATCCCACCTCAATAGCAGCAAAAGTGTTTTGCAATACAGTATGAACACAATAAGTACATTGTACTTGTTTTTTTTATGTAAGTACATAGTAGTTAAAGGGTTAGTTCACCCAAAAATTAAAATTACCCCATGATTTACTTACCCTCAAGCCATCCTAGATGT